>NW_011948419.1:6917599-6985243 GCF_000503995.2 Ceratosolen solmsi marchali | reverse complement strand
TTTATAGCTGGTCTTGTTCAAGAGTATGTCCGGGAAGCTTCCGTAGTTGGACTTTATCCGTCCGTCTTCTACATAAGCCGAGAAATCAAGAATGAGTACTAGCTGTAAGGACTTACTTGCAGTGTATCGTGATTTTCCAGTCTCTTTTCGGTGGCTTGTTATGACGTTCCCTTGCAATGTTGCAACTCTTTAGTTCTTAATTATCTCCAAGTGAGATTACAAGTGGTCAGGTCGTATGCAATCCAGTCTTGATGAGATCAATTCAACAGTACACTAATTCACAATCGTAGAAAGAACTTCTTATTAAAACTCAGCTAGCTAAACGACTTGTCTCTCCGGTCCTCCTCCGTGAGAGTAAGTCGTGACTTATCCTTATACTGTAAGAAGTATTTGGAAAGAGTAAGTGAAGGTACATTACGTAGTCCCTTTTTAAATGGTTCACTGATCCCGCTCCACTTGGGATCCCTTCTTCCTTTATTAATTAACCAATCAGTGGTTGATCTTGGGTCGCACAATAGATTATGCACGCCTTCATTTCCACTTCCTTCCGGGCTCAGTTCCGAATTTGCTAATTGGGAAAGTGTCGGAAGGTGGCGAGCCTTTTCCATTGGTCACCTCTCTTTGGTTGCCTCATCCCTCTCTGGGACTTGGCTAGAAGAAGGGTACGCTTGGGCGTGGTCAATTTTCCAATACGATCGACCAAATGTGGCATAGCCAAGAACAATGCAAGCATTGTCTTAAAGGCCGAGTTCGCACGAATGGTCATTGCATGTTGTCGCACGTACGGGTTTTGGGTTGCAGTGAATCAAGTAAATGTTTTGTACTCAATGCTTTACGCATATCTGATATTCGTTCTGAATCTACTTTGGGGTTCTCGCGGTAGTAAACCCATTAGGTTCTACTGTACTGGGAGTATGAGCACGTTTCGCTAGAGTTTTCCAGATGTTTTATGACACTAGTACAAATAATTATGAGCAGGAAAGTTTTGAAGTCTTAAATACAATGTTCATGATATTACTTGCCAAATGTTTTATTGTCTTACTAAAAGGAGTCTATCATTCTCAAACACTCATTATTGGGATAGACTGAATGCTGCATATATTTAGTATTTTTAATATTCTTGAAGGTTGCAAGAGTTAATGTTTACAAAACTTTGTTGAAATTAAATTTTAGAAAGACGTTTAAATTATCCATGCAGCTTTCAATACAATAATCACGATTAAATTTTGTGTAATATTCGTGTTATTTTTGCACCTTGATAAAAGATACGAAAATTAATTTATGTAAATGTCCTATTTTATTGATTATTTTCTAAAAAATATTTTCAAAACATAATTTTCTAAACATCTTATAAACCATGTATATTTTGAATAGATATACTAAAAATGCATGAATTGATAAATAGATGGAAATTCATAAATAGATTCCTTTAAAATTCTTAACGATATTTTAAATAAATGAATTATCGATAATATAATTTTATTAATATTTAGATGTCGATATAAAAATTTTATAGTAAAAGTAAAGTGCGTATAATTGCGATATAAAATTCTAAATATTTATTAGAAAAATTGTTTAACAAATAATTAAAATGTACATATTAGATATATTTCGAAGTTCTAAATATATTCATATATTTAAACATTTATAATCGCATAAAATCCATATTTTCTAGAGATTCATCGCTTAAATTTTGTTTTTAATTTAATTTAAAAACAATTTTTATGTTATATATATTTCACTTATAAATTAAAAATTATTTATAAGTATATTGTGAACTAATGTGAATAACAAGGCTTATCAACTATTATTTCATTAGAATCGTTATGATTATCATATAAATTGTATATATAAAGATATGAAATTGATCAGATTTTTAATCCATACTTAGATATCATTATTTTACCAAGATTAAGGGTATCTGCAGTTTTCTTTCATATAGAAATAATAAAGAATTTACTTATTTAACGAATAATATTTTAATTTATTAATTAATACTTTACTCAATATAACTTTTTACAGCTCGCTTTTATACGAATATAGAGAACTCACATCCTAAATAACATACATAAAAATATGTACATAATAATGCACTTATTTTTCAAGTAACTAAATAAAATAATAAATAAATATTTTTTTGCGGTTTATAGTAAAACAAAACGAAATTCTTAAATTATTTTCAATTATGATTAAATAAATGTAATATTAAAATTAATATTATATTCATAATTATAAATTAGTTAATATATTTAAAGCAGAAATATTCAGATATATTCTTATAATTTTAATGTATAATTTATAAGAAATTTTAATTATTCAAATATACATTTTTTTTATCTTTTTGTTCAAGTGTTAATGTAATATATTTTAAGGATATTTTATCATTTGAATATTATATGTAAGCAGAAATTGTAAAATGCTAAATAGAAATTATAATATCTTAATTAATAACTAGGTTGATGAATTAAAGATATTTTATATTTTTTAAATAATTTCTTCTTTTTTGTAGTATAAAATTAATTTTATTAGAATTACTATCAAATTATATTTTAACATTTACATTTTTATTATGTTATAAAATTTTAAAAATATTTACATAAAATATATTATGATTTTTTTTCATTTTTTATACTTTTATATTTTTATATTAAAAAAATATAATTTATATTATATTTAAAAACATATAGTATATTTATATTTCAACATTAAAATTAATATGCATATCTAATTTATAATAAATAATTCAAATAATTTTTATGATAAACATCAATGAATATAAATTTACATATTTTGTTGTTCAATTAAAGAATGTGTTTGAAGCGTATTATTTTTATAATCGATTATTATTTATTGAATATTGGAAATTTTGATAATTTGTTTATTATTTATAATAATTTTTCATTTCTCGTTACAACATTACAATTTTTTATTAAGGAAATTCTTTATTGTTTTCGAGTTTTTTAAGATTTTACAATAAATAGTTAATAAATATATAAACTCACAAACATTTAAAATATTTCAGTTAAAATCGTTGAAAGTAATTAATCATTGATTATAATCTCAGTTTAACACTCTTATTCAGTAATTTACTTTCTACTTTCGATAGCCTTCATTATACAATGAAACTTGAAAATGAAGGAGCAAGTAATATACATTGTATATGAGTGATCAAAGCAAAAGTAAAGAAACAAGTATATCACTATAAAAAAAAATAAAATCAGCCATTTCAAAAATTATAATTCATTATGAATGTATATTTGTCTGAAGAGAAGAGACGCAATTTATGTATCTTGATGTTATTCTATATTAAGTGGATGTATTTCGAAGTATTTGGTACGATATCGATTACTTATTTGTTCATTTTCTAGCGGTTAATTCGAGAATATAATGAACTATAGTTATCTTTGAACTATGGTGCATAGGCCTTACTTTTGACTAATCAAAATTTAAAAGATCTTCTAATTAATAGTTGTTTTATATGTACGGGTATTAAACGATAAGCTTAATAAATCATTTAGTACATATAAATATATATATATATATAAAGAGCATCATTGACTATTAAATTTGAAACCAGGAATGACAAGTTCAAGAAGTTCTTATCTTACAAAGCACTTTATATTCATAGTATTATACACTTTACCAACTGTTTTCAAGATTGCATATGTTGCTATACAACAGATATTGAAGTGTTTAAATCTTAGAGAACCTGCACTTAAAATTTTCTGACCTGCTTATAATAAAACTAAAGTTTATTTTAAGAAATTAATTTATTACGTAATTCAGAATAAGACTCTATATATTATTAATTGTTTTTTAATGTTGCAATACGGAAATTTCTGTTTTATTTTAATTACATGATCATTATGTACTACACATAATTATTCTAATAGATTATTAAATAAATTCTTTGGATTTTAATATTCATTCATTAATAAATTTTGCAATGTGGTATTATATTTGATGAAGATAAGAAAATCAATTTGTCATTCAGAATCATATTGAAAAATTAATAAAAGTTTTAATTATACTTATTTTAATTACAATTTTTATTAATTAGTATTACGTCAGCATTTACTAATTTATCATAATCGGAAAATAAGCTAAATATTTATGTTATCTATACCATGACATTAAAAATAATTTTAATAATACAGTTAAAGTAATAAATGGAATCACATTATTTTAATACAGATAAACAAGATGCACCATATATTATTGTCAACGTAATTAAATCGCGAATGTAAGAGAAGCATAATTGAAATGCGTAGTAAAGTAATAATATAAAGTGTTTTAGTAAGATCGTAAAATAAGATTTCAGTGAACTAGAAATTGAAGAGATATAATAAAAAAGCGATTTAAAAGCAGTACCTTACTTGTAAATGTACGTAATATAAATAACAATAATAGAAGATTTAATCATTTTTTATAATAATATAATATTATTTTTAGTTTGGTAGTATTAATAATTAGAAAAATGTACACATAAATTAACTTACGAATATTTATATAAAATAGTACACAATTTTTTTTACATTACTGTGAATACTTTTTGAGAAATAGAAATTTACAATTTGTAACCTAAAGTTTAAGTATATGTTATAAGTATGTCTAAGTATGTGTTATAATTATAAAAGACAAATTGGGAATTACTTATATGTTAAGTTTATATAATATTTATTATAAGAATTTTAGTTAGTTTAACATATTAAATGTGACGATCAAACAATCTATTTTACTTAGCAGTTTTAAATAAATACTTACTTATTATTATGTAAATTTGAATTTATATAATATAGAAATAATACATAAATTTATATTAATATATAAATATGAAAATTGACTTATTTATTGTAGTTTTTTTCTTTTTATTTATATCACTTTTTTTTAAATTTATTCTACTACCTTAATGAAAGTATTGGTTTTATAGATAATTATATTTTTTCTTTGATTGTTTCATATTTCATGCCTTCTAATTTATTCTTTAATAATTTATGTATATAATATGCATGGAGTAGTTCAAACTGAATTTAAAAATCTGTTATTAATTGATGCCAAACTTAAAAATAAACAAATGAACAAATTAGAGAATTTTATTAAATAAATAAGTAAACGGATATATTATTAAAAATAATTCGAAAAATAATAAGAATACATAGAAGAAAACAGCAAATAAATCCAAAATAAAGTAAAATATTACTTCAATCACATATGCGTATAGAGCTGTGTTCTTATAAATGTGTCATTGCCAATTGCTTAATGGATGAAGGAATAAAGTAAAAGCTTCAAGCTAGTGGTTTATCTATCTCATCGATTCCATCATAGTGTCTAGACTTTAGAAGAGTGAATTCTGAATTTTTGCAAGTCCAGCAAGAAAAAAAGAACAGCAAGCATAAAAAAGGCGAAAACACTCTAGAACTACTCGAATTTCAAAAGATCACTTTGTTACATCTTCTTTTGTTCCTATATTGTATCCTCAGTCCCTTAATAATCTTACCCCCCCCCCCCCCCTTTCTCCCCCCTCTCACTCCATCTCTCCTTCTTTTAGTCCCTTTTCCCCCTCTCATTCTCTTCCCTCGACGCCTCACTCGCTTTATCAATGTACTTATCAAACTATTACTATCTCTATCTCTATTATACCTATCGTTATTTTTCTCACTTTCTCCTTGTCTCGTTGGGTTGTCTTTCTTGTATATATTCAGCTACTTAAAAAAGAAGAGTCAGATTTACACTGAAAAGTTTAATTTATCTTCTATTGTTTATTATTATATTTAATAAAATTTCACTAATTTCAATGTCCACTAATGGAATTATATATAAACTTTTATACATAAATTTTGAAACAGAAATCATTATATAAACTTTAGGTACAATATTCAGCTTCAAATTCTACCTATTTACCGTGGCCATGTTAATTTATTGATGAAATTTTATTTGTATTCTTAATATGTATACGTACATAATAAGCTGACAAAATCATAAAAATTATAGTATGTAATAGACGATATTAGACTATATTAATATTTTTATTAAATACTATTATAATGAAAAATATTACTTTTATTTTAATTGAAATGTTATAAATGTTATATAAATAAATATTACATATACAAGATTTTAGTTTATCTGACAGAAGAAATTCAAAAGGAATGAATAATACGGAAGAAATTTATAAGAAGAAAAAGATAAGGAATGCCTTTTATTTTATTCCATTTATTACTTTTGTTATCTTTGTTTTTCACATTTCATATTTTTTTTTATTTATGTTGTTTTTTATTTTTTGATATTAAAACTTTTTTTCAGATTTTTCAATATATTTTCTATTAAGAATAAATTTAATAAAGGTGCTTTTTATTCATTTTTCTTTATTTAATTACAATTATATATCTGGAACTGGTTGCTTAAGAATTTTCATTAATTAAAAAAAGAAAATTATCTAAATATTATTACGGCATTTGAAGAAAATGAATGAATGAATGAAGAAAATGATATCTTATAATATTATTGAAGCAAATTATTGTGAATCATATAAATTGGATAAAATTAGTGGTCATGATAAATTATTTATATTTTATTTTAAAACAATTATGGTATATTGATTATTAAATTTTTATTGATTTTGTTAAATACTTATATATTCACTTTTTTAATAATAAATTTTAAATATAAATATGAAATTCTTTCATAGTTATTTATAATTCATAGTTATTTATAGTTATTTTATCTTTAATTGAATACTATTATTAAAATTTCTTCGCTACATTTTTTATTACTGAATATTCTATTATTACAGAAATCTCCATTGAAATATAATAATAAATCGACTATTACTATGACTGTAGCCTTTGAAATTATTAATTCCATAAAACATATTTATCTGCAACACCTTTAACGTCTTGTAAATCTCTTAACAAATTGTATTTAGTTTTAAAGATTCCCATTGATAAGAAAATTTAATGCTTTATATGCAGAACATTTTGTTTTCATGGAAATTTATTTTTAAATGAATTAAAGTTAAACCATAAAGTTATATGCATCTTTTATAGTTAAACATTGTACTCTTCAGTATAGTAATTATTAAATTAAATTAACTAATTTATGACAATATCTAAATTAGAGAGCACTCTAAATGAAAATATAGCTAATAAGTAAAATAAATTTTACAAATGTGAGTATTATATATAAATTTCATTTTACTGATATGAATATTTATAGACGAGAAAATAATTTTATATATATTAAATGATTATGCTGACAATAATTAGCATTATGTTATTATACGTGTATACGGCATATATAGATACATAAAAGTAAATTATGTTATAAAAGTATGCACGTATTAACAGATTTCTGTAAAATCGATAATTATGTCACAAGTCTGAAACTATAGTTTTCGTATTTTCGGGAAGATACGTGAAACGTACAAGTTCAGACTTATGCTTAACAAGTGAAGTAATTAATCAGGAGCGTCAATTGACTAATTAGTGTTACTGCCCTAATTTCATTTTCTGAAATGATAATTAGTATTATCGAATTTAATCTTATGACGTTCTTCGTCTTTTACATTACCTCTGATTAATTGCTCTTATAGTCCATATAATGATTTATTAATCGTTTCCCTAAACTTCATCTAAAGTTATCCGATTATTTGAAAGATATATAATATATAACAAATTAAAGTAATAATTACGAATTAAAATAGCTAGTTTATCTATAAATTATAAAATAGTCAATTCATAAAAGATTCTTCAAACATATTAGTATCATGTATTTATTTACGTGGGTTTGAAGAAATATTAATCGAGTTGGTTATATTGAAATATCAATATAAGAAGTGTTTTTATTTTTATAACATCAGTAAAACTGATCGATTTTCATTGATTACGTTCAACTTGAAAAATGAATAATTCCGTACAGTTTGCCAATTTATATAAATTTAAAGTGTCCGATACCATCTTTCGAAAAACAATCTTGGGTAAGTCTTCTGGTACACTAATTAAAGAACTGTGAGCAGAAGAAAATTGAATGTCATTGCGATCCGTATTCACGAAGACCAAGACTACAACCTGAAATCTCAACCAAAGCACGTACCTACTGCATGCTTTTGTACAAGTTATACAAAAACTTATCTGTCGTGCAGCATTTCTCAACCTGCATGAATAATTCAAGCTTCATGGGTATTTCGTCAGCGAGAAATGGGACATCTGCGTGAGAGTCCCGTATTATGTATTTAAAGACAATCTCAGTCCATTTTTAATTTTCTCGCCTTGCAACTGGGGTAATATCTCTTTAACGTGTATTATCACTTGGCATTATTAATTGCTTTATTAATGCGCGATATTGCACATGGTAGCATTTAGTTGTGTGTTGATTTTTGCTAGAAGAGGGCTTTTTTGTAAGAGACTCGCCTTTCTCATATAACTTGTTGTATTGTGTGAAATTCAAGATAATTTTTCAAAATATTTTCCTGAACTTTTAAATGGAACAAAATATTAAATATATACTTTTTCTTGAGGTTATATTAACAGTGAATTTTTTTAAACAAATAATAATATACTATTATTTTTATTTCTATACTATAGCTTTAATTATTATTAAGTTCATTAAATATGATATATACTGGATATCCTAATGATTTATTTAGATAATTAAGAGAATAAATATCATTCATTATCTATAATACGAATATAAAAATCTAAAGCAAATATATTAATTTATATGTCAATGTCTAATATTTTTGCTTTTTAAATGTGAGAATATATTATAATATTTGCTCTCTCTCTCTCTCTCTCTCTCTCTCTCTCTGAATTTGTGTGAATGTATATATGTAATTATGAAAATGTCAAGAGTTTACCGTTAAATAATTTTCGTAACTATCAGTAAATAGTTATCAAAAGCTATGTGCTATAATTATGTTTTTTAAAATAAATTGTAATTAAAAAAATTAACAGTAGGAAAAAGACAAGAATTTATTATTCACGGATAGGGGGATGATGATTGTAGATTCACTTTCTCTCAAAGAATCGTACTGTATCTTTGAGGTTTGTACGAATACATGCAAGCTACGTCTTTCATCCTATCACCAGTTAATCCTATCAAGGTTTACTGCGCATGTAGTCTTTGGTGTGTTCTCTTAAAAACTGTTTATATATGGATTCAACTATTAAGATTAAGAGATGATAAGAACAAAGTGAAAAAAAGAAAAATGTTCCGAGTGATCAGCTGACTAGAGGACGGAAGTATAAGTGTACAATGCGGGGTGTTGACTGATTTTGAATAACTTACTCTTGGGTACTTCTTCGTGTATTCATATATATGTATATGATGTAGCAAAAAGACGAGCTACTCATGCGCTCGAGTAATTATGTGAAAAGGACTGCAAGTATCCTTAGCTGATTTCGGGTGACAAAGCCAGTATCAAGCCAACAATAGCCCAAACTCATTGTTCGTGGCCACTAGTGAAAGGAATTCTGCCAAGGCATCACCATGATAAAGTTTCTATCCCTCTTTTTTTTCTATATCTTATTCCGAAGAGATAAGTATAAAAAGGCATTGTGTTCGCGAGAGAAACCGCATGGGGTTATCTTCTCGCCGAGCGAGTCTCTTGAATACTCACGCGAAGCGCTATTCTAATAAATATGATGAGAATACTTACGTAAAAAGTTCAAAGGGTGTCTTATTATTTTAAAAGGGTGGAAGCTGAGCATGTATTTAAGTGCAGATCATGACGAAGATAGAGGTATCGTAAAATATGTCGATGAAAGGGCAGCGTATCCTGATAAGAGAGAAGATAAGAAAGGCTGATGTATAAGAATGAATGTAACTCCCTTCTCCCTCTCAATCTCTTACGTGAATTGAGCGTGCGCAAAGGTGTAATAATTATCAATCTTTTAACTCAATTTGGAAACAAATATTTTATGATTATACATTTGCTTCGAAATAATTCCAACTACTACTGTAATACTGTAACTCATTAATTTCATATAATATTCCAACCTTTACGAGAAGAGAAATTAAAACTATTTATTGCAAAAATTGTAAAAATAATAAACTACTGAAGGAGAAATTAATGTATATTTAGTTTATTGTTATATATTTTTCTTTTATTTCAATAATCCAAACAGACAAAAATTTATAAATAATAATTTTAAATGAAGCACTAAGATGCACTTAAAAAAATAAAATAATACGCAAACATTTGTGTGTTAATAAAATTATTGCTATTTAAAACGTTAAAATTCGAAATAATAGAATTTCTAATATTATTAGGTTTTATAATTTAATAAATACTTTATTAAAGGAAATACGTAAATAGATAACTGATTTTAAGGAGATTTACATGCTGTTTAGTGCAAATTAAAAAAGTTTAATATTATTAATATTTAATTCAAGAAACTTTATAATTGCAATTTATTATATGTTAGTAGCTTATGGGCGTGAATTTTATTTTGCAATTTGGAGCGTTAAAGCAGTAAAGTAGTTTCAAAAGTAATTGTAACATAAAGTCAGTTTAAATTCGAATCAATGCAACACTATTTTTTATCTAAATTTGACAGACAATCAATTTAACGTTATGGAAGAACTTAGAAACTTCAAACAATATTTTAAACTTTGGAAATTGAGCGGAATATCTTACGTTTTGTTTTAATAGGTTACATGTATGACGGATAGGTTTCTAAATTTAGTCCAAAAACTAATTGTCATAAATTAAACAAAAAATAGCTAGTCGTATATTTCAGTAATTTTTGCTACTATTAGCCTTTATATATTTAAATAATTTAAATAATTTTAAAAAATTGGTATAATCATGAATGACAAATTACATATATTTTAGTAAGTTAAGATAAAATGATAGTGTTCAAGTGCTTTTCTTCGATTTTGAATGTACTCAATTATATAAATCAATAAATAAATATGTAAATAAATAAATATATATACAGATTATGACCAAGCCTTTCAATTTAATTATCCTCCTGTACGAATGAAAACTACGTTTTCAATTAACTTATTTATTTATATAAAGCTTTAGAATAGAAAAAAGTGATATATTCAGTTAAGTAAGGCTTAATTTTATGTATATTTACCTTTGCATTTTTACATATTTTTTTACAATTTATTTAATTGAATACTATATTTAAATAACAGATTAATGAAATTTAAATTTTATCCTTCATATTATCCTTAAATGATAAATTTTATTAAATTTTATAACTTTTAAATACTATCCAATGCTGCTATTAAAGTGACCTCAATACGTTTATTCCTTTATCAGAGTAACACGAGTGTGTAATACCGACCTTCAACGTGTGACCTGTCGGATTGATTGTATGACAATAAAGGTCAAAAGCCAATTAAAAAAATTATTCACTTTATATTAAATTCCGTGATTCTTTATGGATTAGAAATATAAGATTGATCAAAGTTTCAACATGTAACAGCGTATTATCTTTACGAATAGTAATATTTAAGTAAAAAACGATCTTTAATATCCTCTTTATATTTTTAATTACTTTACAATATTGACATAATATTACTTTTAAAATATATTCAATATATAGCATTATATATATAATCTGTTGCGATTAATATGTAAATAGTATGAATGATATGATATTTTAAAGATAACTTTTATTGTATTTATTTAATAGGGCTATAGCTAATGATGGTTATTGCGATAACACTATTCATAACCTATAGGTGTATGCAAGCGAGAGACATATACATACTCTTTCTCTCTATCTCTCTCTTGCATATATTGTGTGAAAAATTGATGAAGTGTGATCATAATGGTTCTTTTACATATTTCTTAAATAACTTTGTTTTATGTTTGTTGCATCATTGTTAATATTATTGAAGAATTTAAAATTACAGAATTTATGTACTGAAAAATAATTGCAAATGTCAGAATTGCGATAGATTTTCATTATTATTTTGCAAACATCGTGGAATAATACTTGACAACGTTTAATATAGGTAGATTAAAGCAACATAATATACTTGTTGTACAGCATCATGATATGAACTTAAGGTACATGGCAGTCTGCAGTGTAAAGAGCTTGCAACCTTTGCAGTTCTAGAATAAAATCGTCTTGTGTTGTACTGCGGAAAGCAACTGTCGCATTGCCCGGCGAAATAATAACATATCAAGTGGACAACGAGTTTTTCTTCCAAACGACTTTTCTTACGTGCATCTTAATGACTTATATGCAGCTTGCCATTGAGAAAAATAAATCTCCATCTTTATATGGGAAACGGTTATTCAAAAACGCTTGGAACTTGATACACATTTTAAATGTCAAAATAACATGATAATTAGTTATTTTATTTAATTTTCTTTAAAAACAAATTTAAAGCAAGTTGTAATAGCGATTCCGTGATTAAAATATGCGTTATCTATCAATATTTGCCTATGTAATTATAAAACATTTATAATTGTACTATAAAATATGCAATATACTTTTAAGTTTATTTAATTAAGTTTATTATTATTAATGTTTGGAATTATAATATGTCAAAAACTTATTTGAAGGTAGTGAGTTTTTTTTCCTAGCTCGATAAAATTCAATAAAATTGAATATAAAGTAGAAAGAACTCCGCGATGAGAAATACTGTAATATACGATAGAAGGAAAATGGTTTGGAAATAAAGGAAATTGCGAAATAAAATGTAAAACATAAAAAATCAGTAACATCAATCGTATAATTCAAATCGAGTAGTACAAATGCAATCTTGATTTATTGTATCATACAACGAGAAAAATTTTGAAATGAAGCTAAGTTAAGGAATTAATTTCACTAATGAAACTAGCCTAATTTCAGAAGCAATAGTAACCACTGTAATTAATGTAAGAACGAGGAGAATAGAAAAGACTTTGCGATAAATTATACGACAAAGCTTCGATAATAAAACCAGAGAAGATACGATGAGCATTTTACATAAATGTGGCCTTGACCTCTTAACCTCCTATTGTCTAAAAGCACATGTTGATTAAATTATTGTACCGCTATAATTTTTGATAGAGTAAAGAGCTATTTAATTATTATCTATGATGATTCTAATTAATTATTATTCTTTATGATATCGTTATATTAAGTCAAATTATTATGTTTTATAAATGATAATACAATTAATTATCTTTGATTTTATTATTATGATTTTTGTTTTTGCATAATTTTATATTATTATATTTGGCACATAAAAAGATTCACATTTATTTACATTTACATATGTTAAAATTAAAAATTAATAATATATTTTTTTGAAAAATAAAAGTTATGTTAAACTTAGTAAATTAAATCTATTATATTTAAAAGTTTGTTTTATAAATTAATTCCTAATATTTAATAAATTTTTCATTTACAGTTATACAGATATATATATCTAAAAATAAATAGAAATTTAACGGTGTAAAACTTGCAATAATATAATTGTAAGAATAAATAATTAAAAAAATATGATAGTTAAGTAATAATAATAAATACATGTAGTATTTTAAATTTTATCAAGTTAATTAGTAAGTTATTTTGTGTTCATTTGCATGTATAATATAATGGATATACATTAAAGGCTTATAATTAATCCATAGTTTATACCGAGATTGCTTGCTTAACCTGTTTATGCTAGGAAGTCTAAATATTATGTTTTTATTATAATTCCAATTATTATTTAAATCTGCAATTATTGTCATTTAATTTTACTTTTTAACTTTTCTTTGTTTTCTGACCTTGTTATATTTCTAAAATAAAAGCTGCAGTAAAATAATCTTAAATACATAGAAATAATATTATATTCGAAGTTAACATAGCTTTTACATTACAAACATGCTGAAGAGTGCATACAAGCATTCGGATATAATTTAGTACATATATTTTCGCGTATACATCCGTGCATATAAAAGAAGAAAAGAATTTGGTTGAGTATTTCAGTATTTAAAAATGTTCACATAAAAATATTAATATAAATATTCAAATTAATAATGCTAATAATGGCTATTAAGATATTAATATGAATATGGATTCATTAACAGTTATTATAAACCATTTGGTAACCAAATTGGTTTAAACTGTTTTATTTTTCATGTTCCACACCTAACTCTGAAAATCTAACTACATAGATAAACGTCACGTCACATATGCTGCGGAAACACGTAATATGACAATGTATAATTGAATTTTCATTTAATGTATTCCTTCAACATAGTATATTTATAATTTTCTGATACCTTTTTAAATACTTTAAAAACACTCATCGAGTTATTTTATAAAATGATTTTCTCGTAACTAATTCATTATTATTGATAGTAGAATCATATTAAAATTTAAATCATTTTTCATTAATTTTTAAACTGCTGATAATAAATTCTTTGTACTTTATTAGTAAATATTTAAGTAATATTGAAAAACTTATGAATAATCTATTATAAATTACATTGTTCCAATAAATTATAAATCGTATTTTACTAGTTATTATTTCATATAAATTGAAATCTTTATAAAAAAGTATAATGTGAACTAAAAAAAAAATTGCTAAATGAAAAGTATTAATTTCATTAATATTATAATTTTCATAAGTATATTTTTTATACTTTCATGTTCTGTCATTTAGTTTTATTTAATTCTCAGTAGCTCCAGAGTATAAAATTTTAACTAAAGCTTTCACGTTTAATGAAAAATTACGAAGATACTAAAAATGCTTAATTCTGAATATGTTGTTTTTAATTTTATGTTATGTAAAATTTTCTTTATTCCCATTATAATTTTAGTATATACATAGAGTACATTATATATGGTTGTAAATTTGATATATAATTATGTGTTAATGAATGAAATTTTAGTAGTATTGAAATTTTCTGTGAAGTTCCACCGTAACATTAAATAATAATATAAAGATAAATAAATCATTTTAATGAATTAATTTATTTTAACTTTATTTAATAATATGTTATATTCCTTTTTTATGTATAATTTTTTATCGATAGCGATTTATTTATTTTCGAAATAATTGTCTTCACTATTTCAAATTATATGAACATTTTAAAATGACTGATGTAATTTTATATTATTTTATTTAGTAATCGGAGAACATAATTTTAGTTAAAAAACCCTTCTGTTAAAATATACAAGGAGGGATTACTAAAATATTTGAAAAATTTTCTTCAATTTCTTGCGAAACTTTATATTTGTTTTGTAATGCACGTTTCTATATAGAACAATAGATCAAATTTACAGTGAAATAAATACAGAGAAATTTACAGTTTCTGTCGCAAAGAACTAAACATAATACTCATCAAAGTTTACTCCATCAATGTAGTAGCGACAGATAATAGCGACATAATATTTTTCTTTATTTATTTATCGTATAATTGATTACGCTACTAGTGCAAAGTACACTGGATAATAATAATTTTTATATTCTATCTAACCAAATATATAACAGTTTGGAGAATTTCAGCAAGTTCAAATATTTTTACTAGCACTGAAATGTAGTCGAATAGTAATATGTTCTTTAATAAAAAATTTATCCATATCTCTGTACATTTCCTTTTTTCTATACAAGGTCATATTGCTGCATGTTTAAATGGAATATTATTTAGCATTTAAAAAAAGAAATATTTTCTAGATGATAAATTAAATCACATCGGTTGCATATTTTAGTTCTTTTAGAAAATAATAGGTAATTAATAATAACAGAACAATATAAATTATAAAAAGATGTAAAACATAGCTCCTGTTTATAAACATAAGATTTTATTACATTTAAATTTAACATTTTTTTATAAATCATTATCTAAAATTATTTCGTTGAAAAAATAATATATATTAATATAAATAAATTATATCTTGATATAAATAAATTTGGTATTTAAATCAAATATAATTGAAACGTTTAAATAAAAACTTTTAAATTTGGAAAGAACAAAGTTTCTAGTTTGTTGTATTATTATTAAATTCATATTAAAATTTTATATTTTTAAAATAAATAAAGTAAGAACTTTTTATCGTGTGTTAAGATTACAAGGTTAAAATAAATTCTATTTTGATAATTATTAAAAAATAATTCATACTTTTTCATTTGGAATTTTTATCGAAGGATATTTTTAAATATATTCATACATAAATATTTTAATTTATTACCTTTTAGTTATTTCTTTAGTATATATATATTTTATATGTTCTTTATTATTATAAATTATAATTGTACCAAGTCAGTATTATAACCTTAATTATTTAATTTTCAATTTATTATAATATTATATAAGATTTATAGGCCTTTTTTTAAGCTTCATCGTCTTGATTTAAAACCGATGTTCATCTGTAATAGCACAGATTGTGGGAGGGTGAAGAAGACCGAGGCTCATCAATCATCAGCTTAGACCTTTACGGTGTTAGATATTCATTCTGGATTTTAATATTATATACCGAGTATATTCTAGGCTTATTTATTATATATTTGAAGGTCCTTTATTTTTGTCCTTTTCCGTACGCATTTTTTTATATAAATGTATGAAAATCACAATGTATCTAAAAGTCAGAAAAGCAATTCAGAGAAACTTAGTATCGCGTACTAAAACTGTTGTTCTTATTATTGTTATTATTATTTTTGCTAAAGACAAATAGAAAATGACGGAATATATTTCTTGAATATTTTATGGCATACGTAAGGATAATTTTTTACAAGTTTTAATGCCATGAATAAGTTAAAACTAAATTTTCTATGCTTCGTGATATTCCGAATGATATGGTAAATGTCAGTCTCGGATCCTATAAATTTAGTTATTGTTTGCTTTGAAATATTCTTCATAAAAATTCACAAGATTATTTTTATATTGATCAAACAATATATATGTATATTTTATACAGTCAAAAAGAAAGTGAAAATAATTCTTTTATATGATTTGTTTAAAAGTTCCATGTATTGAAAAAAATAGTTATATATTAATTGTAATATATTTTATTGTTTCAAGAAAATTTCATTACCTTTTAAAAATAATATTACATATACAACAATTGAATTTCCAATAAATAAATGAATAAATAAATACAAGTATTGCTGTTTCAAATTTTAGTAATCAAATGAAATGAATTTTTCATTATTTAAAAATGTTCATATGTCAAGAAAACGCCTGAATAATATGCTATACGATTTATGTTTATGTGCTCAAAACGAAAGTTGAAAATTTAATTAAAGTGTATTCTTTGTGTAAACCTGTAATTCACGAGAAATACCATATAATTAATCTCTACAATTTATGTAACAAGCATCATCATGCATTATGTGAATGAAGCTCTTTTTTTTAATATTTTGTACATTTTTACTTCATCGATAATTATGTATAACAATTTATATTCAATTTCATTTCAATAATATTAAAAAATCGTTCATTTTAATATTCTATTACGGATATATTATTTTAAATTTATATATATATTAATTTTTAAAAAATAAAGAGCAATAAAAGAAAGAAAGGTATCCATGTGAGATAATTAAATATATGTATCAAATTAATTTAAAGTACTATTTTTATATTAATAAAGTATGGATAATTATAGAGTTAAAAAAGATCTCATTGTAAAAGTAAATATTGCAATACATTAGGCACCTACAATATTTTAAATAAGGAACTACTAAGTACAGATTTTGATAGTTTTTTTTTCAGATGAATTTACTGTTGGCTATTACTTTTGCTATTTATAAAAATTTTTCTCTTGTGAATAAGCAAAGTTGATTTATAGATATATCCAAGTTAAATTATTCGAATAAAATATCATAACAGTTTATTATAGAAATCATTGATTCATATAATAGAGAAAATATTTCATAAAAAATATATTCATTAGTATAACACGTATTCTAATTTAAATATTTCATCAATTCGTTCTCGCACAGAACCACTTATTTATAATAACATTTTATTTATTAACTGTATGAATTATTGGATTTTGTTTACAAATTTTGCATCGTATACATATTTTCCTTTTAAAATGAAAAAATATTTTCGTTATTATACTTTAATATTATAAAAATTGTGTTTCTCAGTTTTGTTACAATAATTTAATATTCTATATATAAAGTGATTGAAAAGTAATCTCAAAATTAATTTTTTTCATTTTATTACAGAGAGATTTATTCCATTACAAATTACTTTCTCCTATACGCTATGCGTAGCATACATTTTATATACGTCATCGTTAATTCTCGCAATAAAAAATGTTATACATTGAGCTTTTATAGTATAGCAAACACATTTCTAAATATTTTATTAACTTTAACCAATTATACGTTAATCTCGATTAAATTCGATAATATATTAAATTTAATCATCTATAGAAACAGTAATATTATTTTATATTATTTCAGTTACCAGGAGTAAAATGATATCATAAACAATATATCGGCTGTCAATAGAATAGAATTTTATAGAGTGCAATAGTTAAAAATTCATTGAAACTTCGATTAAAAACTTAAACACTTCAATTGAAGATATATGTCTTCGCGCAAGAGCTAGAAATTTAGTAGTGCAAAGCACGCAATCCTTGCTACGTCCTTCGAGAGACAACCGACAGATCGAATCGAAATTTCCCAAGCCTCGGGGACTGCCGAAAGGTGAAGGTCAGCACCACGTTGTATTTCCGTTGGTCTTTTCGATAAATGCCAACTCTCTCACTACCCATGGATATATATATACCAGCTCTAGTAAAAAGAATGGAGTCCCTATTATATCTCCAAATACTAAGTTTCATAAAAACAAGGGAAGGACTCCTTTTATAAATGTGTATTTTATGTATAAAATTTGTATATTATGATTTATTGGAATTAACACTGTTTGCTTATTTCAATATACTTCATATACGATTAATTTCAATTTATTTTATCAAACGTAATTTTTACTCACTTCTATAAATTTGAACATTTATCAACATGTCAAATTATTTATTGTGAACAAATTATTGCTAACCAATTACTATTGAATCAATATTCTTGTCTTCATTCAATTTTTTAATTAATTATCAACTACTTTCACGTTTAAATTAATTTATATAATATTTTTCAATTTTATGAAGATAGCGTAAAAATTATTCTTTATATTATCTTTAATAAAAACTTTATTAGTGTCAATAAGATTTTACTTCATATTATAAGATATTTATTTAAAAAATTTTCTACTTTATCTGGAATTTGATACTTTCATATACATTTCATTAAATAATAATACATATTTTAACAATATCATTACAGATTTTTTAATAATAGTATTTCTATTTTTATATATTATTTTTTAAAAACAAGTAAACTAAAATAAAGTAAATATTTAAATTTTGGTTGTGATTATAGATAATTGGTATTAATAATTTTTTTTAAATTGATTATTATGTATTTAAATATTTATAAACAAATTTCTTATACACAATAAAAAAGAAGTTATGCACTTTTGAATGAATTTATTATATCAAACAAGTATAAAATATGTTTAGGTTCATAAAATAAAGTTTAGTGAAAGTTCACGAATTTATGTTTTAAAATTACTTATAAATTTTGTTAGCAACATAAAAAGTATCAAAGCTTTTAGTTGATGAAAATTGTTAAAACTTTAAATTACTTTAAAATTATTTATAATTTGGCTTTTTTTCTTAATCGAATATTATATAAACATACCTAAAGAAGACGATTATTTTAAGCAAAATAAATTATTTTTTTATCTAAAAATTTTAAATAATAATAAGTTGTATGATAGTTGAATAAGATTGTAATAGTGTAAAAGATTATCTGCAAATACATACCAAAGTATTGTATTGAAGAATCAATATGCCCCCATAAACATTATGTTACATACTACACAATTTTATTGCATTGATACTTCATCCCATATATCGTTTTAATGCAAGAAAGTTTAGAAAACGTTTTAGTTGACGTATATTTGGAATTAAATTGAAATAAAATTCAGTTGAATAACTATTTAATATCAATACTTCGAATCTAATGAAATTAACATTAATATGTAACTTCTAATTGTTTACTGATATACTAGCATAGAGTAAGTGAATAATTTTTTTAGGAACAAAAATTTATATTGTTAATAAAATCAAAATATAAGTAAGCCTTTTTGAACATTTCAATATTTACAGTTTATAAATTTCATTAAAGATGATCTAAAATAGTTTTAGTTTGTTACATAAAAATGTTTACTAATTAAAGTAAATAGCTATAAATTAATACAACATTTTTTTTAGTGATTTTATTATCTAGTGCATTACATTCATGATTTTCTTTTTATGAAAAAGAAATCATTAAGCAAAAGACAGCATAAAATTCGTAAAATTTGATAATTTGTACTTCACTATAGAATCATATTATACTTACTTTTGTATACATAATATAATTCACCATACTCGTTTTAACAATATTTTACATAATTAAAATATACAGTAGAATTTTTTTTAATATAAACGTCACAATATAAATTAAATTTTACTTTGTTTTACTTGTATGTATAATGTAAAATTTCATCATTGTTGTAATTAATATTATAATAAAAAGTAGATATTAACAATAATTTATAATTAAATCGTATTGTACAGTATATATTACATATAATATATTTATTACATATTTTATATTATATTTAAATTTTTATATGTTTCATTTATTTTTCATTTTTAAAAAAAGAAAATTTTTTATTAATATATAAATAAAATAATAATTTTTTACTAAATCTGGACTAAGTTGTTTTTATTATTATGCAGATTAAATAGGTGTTCGAGCACATATGTACATAATTTCTTTACATTTTAAATAGACTCGTAATATGTCTTTACATTTTCTATGTACCAGCATATGTTCGAATCAGAAACTCAACATTTATTTAAGCACATTTATATTTATGCATATAATATTTGTTCTTATTATAGTCAATTTTTTTTATTGTTACTCGTTTTTGTAACACATTTTTTAAATCCAGTGTATAAAATTAATTTTAATTGATAAAAATATAATTTACAATTTTTAATTGTTTATTTTTGCAATATGTTTTTAAATAAAACAAATTAGTTTTTATTTGTATATTTAAATATTTCTTTATTTAGAAATAATATTTTTAAATATAGATACATTATTAACAAGAATAATTTATATTTTTAGAATATCTTTAGTTACATATATAAACAAATTATTTATTTAAAAATTACAATCTTTTGATTAAATAAATTATTCCTAATATATAGTATCAATAATTATAATAATTTATATTTATACAATCTTAATCTATAATTTGTTTACTAAAAGTTCCTCTGCTTAAAAATATCGCGTTCAGCTAAAAATTACAAATGTACTTTTTATCTAAAATCAATAGTAATGTTCTCCAAAATGGCAGTTTTTCAAATATAAGAATTAAATTGAAATTCTTTATTTTTCTAAAAGCTTTTGAGAACTTTAATAAAGTCTATTTATTTAGCTCATTCGATGCTTCACTAGATTCACATATATGTGATTCTATACGATTTAGCTTTTTTACATTCTATTAGGGCTTTAGATTAATATAGTGTCCGCTTCTTCGTTAAATACAGTTTATTATGGTTTGTATACAATTATTTTATTGATGTGTGAGATTTATGTGATGGAATGGTATATACTATTTTCGATCACGACGACGTAGTTGCTTGGAACTGATCTTGTGATGAATAATTTACCTACACGAGATGCTCCTTGATGATGGTGATGATGTTGATTTTGTAAGGATCAGCAACTGATTATGCACATTCCTTATTAGTGAGTATGGTTTTTGCTATGTTAATAATAGCGTTATGATAATCTTGTAAGGATTAGCAATAGGCTTACTAGTCCCGACTCGTGGATTGCTTACTTTAAATTTTCATGCGGCAGCTTACTTAGTTGGCAACAATGGACAGATGTTGCTATGCAGAGACTAGATAAACATTACAGGACGTTCGAGAATAAAGCTTCAGAAGTTTGGAGAATTGCGGGAAAGCAAAGCTTTAGAAGGTTGGAAAATTCCCAGAAACATAATGTTTACAAAATTCGAGAACTAGAAGGCTTATAAATTTCCAAGAGCCAAAGGTCTTGGAAAATGCTCCAATTCCGAATAAATGTTAATTTATATTTAATGAAATATATGGAAGAAACCTAAAAAATTTTCATTCTTAATATGTTATAAAATTTAATATGCGTATGTAAGCTGCAATAAAAAAATAATGTGTATAAAAAAAAACTAAATAATTTTTGTATATATTTTGCTTAATATTTAAAATTAACATATAGCATTAATATTTTTTCTTTTACATTTAAAGTTTAAGAATTATACAGATTTAAATTTTTCATTGCATAAATAAGTTAAATAATCAGTAAGTTTTTAGAAAAAATCCAATAAAGTAAATACTAAGTAAGTATGAAAAATTTTTACCATGAATGAGTATAAAATGAAAATACTATGTATTTTTAAATAATATTTAAGAATTGTCTGTATTCTCATTTGTATATCATATGTTGGATTTTAACAGACTATAAAGAGAAATATCTTTGAAAACAATTTATTAGATAACTAATATAAAATTATGTTAATATAATACTATTTAATCATGAGTATGTTGTTAATAAAAAAATTAAATATTTAAAAATGTCGACTTGATTATGCTTTTTATACGACATACATACATCTCATTATTGAGAGATAGTGAAATTGTGTGTGTGAGATATATATATATATATATATATATATATATATATATATATATATATATATATATACAGAATGAAATGTAGTAGTTGAAGAAGTATGCGTGTATCACTTATGCGTTTAATTTCCTAGATGCAAAATAATATTCGAGATTTATTCGATTATCTCAAACAAAGAATTATATTCTACATGTTCCACTCAATATATTATTCATTTAGCGATGCTACTAAGAATCTTAAATTTCTTGACTGTGTTGAATATAGAATGATTATAATTAATTTTGAAACTTTCAAATAACTTAACATAGCCAAAATAAAAATTTTACTTGATTCTGATGAAATCATTAATGAATAAACAAATATATTGTTTTATATACAACAAATATTATTATTTTATGTACATGTAAATATGTCCGAAGTTCAGAAGTGTATATAAACTCTTTATAAATAATTTTAAATATTTCTTGATTTTCAATTATTTTTCTTCTTATTAGATTTTTAGTAATGTATTTTTAAATTGTGTTTAGAATTAACTACAAGACTATGATGTGTTATGTTATGTGGCAGAAATATGCGGGCAAGTAGAAGGGATTGCGCATTAATTCAATATTTAACACATCTGTTAATCAAATACAAGAATGATTCTTCTTGATGAATTCAATAGATCAACTGTTGGAGTTCTGTGGCGGTTGACACACTTGGCGTTAGCATGCACTTCGTGCGGAGGTAGGAGACTGTAAGTTTTCGGATGCTCGTCACGTAGTGCACTTGGTGGTATGTTACCCTGGGAAATGAGAGGTTGTAAAGCTCTTACCACGTCTTCAAGAAGTGCCGCGTGGTAAATCTGCCACTGCCTCGTGCGCTTGGGGCACGAGCAGTTCTCGTTGATTCTGCAGTAGTGGATCTGCAGGGTGTGCCCTAAATGGCGCGTAAATGTAATTAGTATAAGGTTGCGTTTACCTTTTGTAGCGGCCTTGATCCTTGAAGTAAGCTCGTTGATATTGGATCCTGGAGATACCTAGGTTTGGAGTTGGTGGCTATGGCGCCTTTGAGTTGAGATGTGGTTGCAAACGAAAACTTGGCTTCGGACTCTGCTGAGAGAGCTTCCTTACTCCTTCCTTGAGGACTTCAACTTGAGTTCGAGAGTTTGTCCTCCGCGACGCCCCTCGTAAGAGCGAGGACTTATCTTATGCTAGACGACTCACTAGTAATCGATTGGGTCTTGTAGGTTAGTGAGTTTGTCTTCTTATCATCTTCCTTATATGCATTCCGCTGACTACGGCGTTACCTTAGGAACCCCTACTCTTTTTGTGTATCCAATCGGAGCGCTTACGACTTAGGCATCTCTACATGGAGCGTACATGGAGCGCTCTATTAGCGCCTCTGGCGGCAGCGCCTTTAATCAAGAAGTTCAGTCTTCTCTTGGCCTTCCCATCAAAAGGAGTCGCTGACTGAAGCGTCCTTGGAGCGCCTTTGAAGCGCCTCTAGCGGCAGACTTGACAATAGTAGCTGCTAGTTTACCATAAGATTTAAAATTTTTAGGTGTAACGACTATTTCCAGATGCCTAATGAGCTGGGCTTTCCCAAAGTCTAATGACTTGTTTTACAGATGTTTAATGACATGTTTGCCAGATGTTTAATGAGCTGTGAAAGGTTCTCGCAATCTCGAACAAATTAAATCATACGTTTCTTCAAATTTCACAAAATTGCAAACAAAACTTTTCGATTCTGCATCTTTATTTATAATTAATTATATTTCAATAAGTTATTGATAAAAAGTATATTATAAAAATAAATTCATAGAACTCAATTTTATAATCTTGATTTGAAATTCATAAATGTATTAAATAATTATTTACAAATATCTAAATATAATTCATTTTAATATTATATTATAGCATAATATTCAGTTTTTATCATTAAATTCAATAATTTGAGAAAATCATAGAAATTATTGATTTTCTAATGATACTTGAATTTCATGTTTAATGACATCAATGGATTTTATTTATATATAAAAAAAATATTTAAATTTTTTATTCCTACTTATTTTTTGGTAAACAATTATTTGATAATAGAATAAAATAATAAAAGAAAGAAGAAGAAAGAAAAATTTAAATAATTTTATGATTACTCTTTACTTAGTTTTTATTTCAAATCTCTTGTGTACTACTTATGTGATTATCGTATATACTTTTTTTTCAGCATATAATTAAAGTTTGAGTAAAACAAATTACTAAGCAAATGAAAGTAATTGCTGTTATATTTCAAAAAGTTATACTATAGGAATTCCATAAATCTTGACATACTATATACCAAAAATAGTTATTATTGAATTGAAATCAACATATTGATTCTTTATAAAATATGTTTGAAAAATCATAGAAATTTAGTATACAAAAAATTTATTTATTTCGAATATAAAATCGTAATACAACGAAGATACGAACTAGCAAAGTGACAGGCTCGGCATCTTTACTGATTTATTCGTTGGAAAATGGGCGACGATGCGAGACTAATTTAATTGCCTGCCAGATTTTATAGTTTGTGAATTTTCCCTCTGGATACATTGAAGTATGGATGAATAGATGTTCATTTTATTGAGGATTCGTGTTAAAAATCGATTACTTGTTGTCATTTTGCCTTGAATGATATTAGTAAAAGAACCATATAAAGTAATTATGATATGCAATATATATAATAGTAGATACTTATTCGATTAAAAAACTAATATTCACGATACAATAATTAAAAAATTCAAATGTTATATGACTTAATTTACTTTTATTAGTAGTCTATTTTTTATAAATAATTTTTCATTTACTTATTTAATGATTTTATAATCTACATAAATATTTCAAAATCTATATTAAATACAAAATCTGTTGTAATATGTACTTAAGCCATATATATTGCCATATAAATTGATGGATATTTTAAGGAATTAAAATTTTATAAAGGAAACTTATAGTTGATAATATTTAGATAATAGTTATAAGTCTTAAATACATTAATTTACATTTTATGAGCATTTTTAAAAGGTTATGTGTAGTTTACGAGTTCATAAGTAAAGTATGAATTAATAGAATAAAATAATTAGTATTTTAAAGACTTAATATAAATTTATTGAATTTTTTATATTATAGCAATAATAGTTTATTTCATAAATATTTTGTAGTTTAAAAATATATAATTAACTGCAAATTTTAAATAAATTGAAATCATTAAATTTATGAAAAATAATTTATTATATCTATTACATGTGATATACAAATGTTGCTTGATACTTTCATTTCAAAAACCTAAACACATAAGTAACTCAAAACAAATAAGGACTTATAATTTTTTTACGTTTTATACATTTATAATACTTGTTTTGGAAGTGTAAATTCGATCCTCATAATGTACTTCTGGATCAAGTCTCAGTGGCACTCAATTTTAAATGTACCTGGATGCTACTAAAGTACAAGAGAATTCTACAATTTGGTCGATCCTGTGAGTGTTCGGATTATAATTTGATTCGTTAATCCCGTAGAAGTAGTTGTGCGTCATAGTTTATTCGATATATCTAGGTATAAATATCTACTCTTTCAATTTAACGTGAAATGGTAAGGATCTACTCTTCATAAGCACTATCTTTATACTAGGTGTGCCATGATATAATGATAAGATAATGATTTTTTTCTTTATTTTATTATTTATTATTCACTTTGAAATTGTTTTATTATAGTTTATAAACAAAGTAAATATTGACAAAATTCCGTTATGACTTTGACTTATTTGACTTTTGTAGCTACTATTTAACCGAAGTTTTTACTATAAAACTGTGTTTATGTTTTCACTTATACTTGATTGATCATGACTATTCTTTAGTTTAAATTTAATGTATAAGTAGAAACTTAAAATGAGTATTTTGATTAGTAAATTATATTATACAATTGTAAAATCCCATTTAAGATTTATGAAATTATAAAACTATAGTATAAATACCATTATCTACATTAATTAAAATTATATCAATGATAATAAAATTTAGTATAATTATAAAAATCAAATAATATTTTATATATCAAAAAAATATATATAAACATTTCATTGTAATAATTTTACAATGAGATAATTTTAAATCACAAATATATTTTAATATATAAAAAAAGATTATTGTCAAAATTATTTGACCTAAACATAAAATAGTTCTTAATGTTCTTTTAATTACGATTCATAATAATTAAAGTTTCGAGTTTAGAGAGATAGTTCAAAAATAAAAATACCAGAGTGAATTCCATGAACTGAATTTCATGTTAAGTGCTTTAAAAGCATCGTTTAAAGTCAGTTTCCATCGACTATAAAAGAAGGCTCTTAATATATATCGGATGAGATTATAAGTGGCATTTTTTTTTCTTAATAATTATTCCCGATATAAATCGTTTGTGACTTCAAAGAATAAAGGCATGAAAATTCCTTTATATATAAAGAACGAAACAGAAATGTAGCTTTTGCACCATTCCTTTACATTTTTGGTACCTTCAATATATAGCGCAATTTAAAAACAATCTTTAATACTTTAAACTAAGATTTAGATCAGTAAACGAGGTCTCGAGGATAAATTGTTTTTATTAAATTTAACTCTTCATATTTTCGCGAAATCTAAAACATTATAAAATATTATTATTGTTTTAAATTTTTTTCAATTTATAAAATTCATAAAATATAGTATTGTTTATATTCGAAAATATAGAAATTCTAATTTAACATACATCAAGTTGTGATTTTTTAAAAGAAGCCAATTTTGAACATAAATACTTTATCAAAAAAGCCATAAGGCTCATGACTGACACGGGAATAAGGTTTGCTTGCATAATAGACTGTGTAATACAATGTGCAAATGTAGTTGATCCGCATGCACGCTTAACTTTCATCGAATACTCTTACAACTTATGTGCTAGCTTTTATCCCAACTTTAGTTCTTTTACTGAATCTTTCTTATCATATTATATATTAACAAATAATTAAACTATATTAAATACAGAATGTTTGTACAACCAAAGTATATATTATATATTCGAGTTTAGCAATTTAATATTTATAAATATATTAACGTAAAAAATTATGCATTACTATTATTGTTTTATAAAAAAAAAAATCGTTTTTTAAAAACAATTTCAATCTTTACAATAATATGCAATTTTTTAATTAAAAATTTTAATTTAAAATTTTATAACATTTAATAAAACAATAATTTAAAATCGTATAGACGTTTTGATTCATAGATAATATAAATTCTTGTCGAATTAATACGTAATTATAGTATTTGCGGTATTCCGAAAAAAAAAAAAAAAAAAAAAAAAAAAAAAAAAAAAAAAAAAAAAATTAAAAACGAAAATACTTAAAAAATGAACATTTAGTTCCGTATATGCATATCTTATTAAAATTAAATAATAAATTATTTTCAACAAAATTTGCAAGCTTGATTAAGTTCAGCTGCTACAAATTATTTATTCTCCATGAAAAAAAAAAATTTTATTTAAATTTGTTATAATACAGTAGTAAGTCACAACATGAAATTAAATAAAATTTTATGTCTCATTTAATAAATGAATGTATTGAAATTCCTTCTATGTAAAAATAGCATGAATAACATACATTTTTTACGAATTAACAATAATGTTATGTATTATTTCTTCAAATACTTAACATTTATGAAAAGAAGATATTATAAGTCTGTCTTCAATTACTTATAATATCAATATTCTTAAATTTCTTCATGAAAGTCTGATTACATTAATATTTCACGGCTGTATCCCTATCTTTATCTCAATTTTTTAAATTACATGAATAATATGCATTATTGTATATACAGTATTATGTACGCGAGGAATTAAAATGATGAAAATTCTTTTAGTGGTGTGAAAATAGATAGTGTTACGAAGCAAGCCCACCAATATAATATTAAAATGTGCTTACTGAAGTTCCTTTTCTTTCTCAACTGTTCTCCGCATGTGCAGTAAAAACTTCAAGTGAGGAATATAAACTGTTTCGAGAAGAAAAATACAAATATAAAATGAGTAAAATGTGCCAGTCATACTACATGTATGCGAGGACTTATACTCACGCTGTATAAATTTATGCATTATACTTGGATTTCGCGAGTGTCTCACTTGAATATTAAAACTTTGAGGGCGTGCCTGAATCAACCCTCAAGTGGTCGAGAAAAAAATCTTCATTGAAGTGCCTTTGACAAAAGACTACGAAATGAGTATGGTGAATTTTTGTATAATTTTATCTTTTTGTTATCAAGCAAAATATAATGTAAACCTTGTTTTGGTAAAACAGATTATCTGAATATAGATTAAATTCAAATAAATTGTTTAAGATTTAATCGAGTTTATATTAAATGATGAAATACAAGTATTTTGATATTTGAAGAAGCTATTTTAATAATGTTTTGATTTACATGAATCAATAATTTTCAGTGATTTGACAATTATTTGAAATTCACTATTTTTATGAATCAATTATCGAAGTGTATTTCTGACTGAATATTTCAGTTATAATTATTGTAATAATATTTTGAGAATTTTGTACAAAAGAAAATATCAAAATAAACGTTTCTATATTTTGAATAAATTGATAAAAATATGCTATAATAATATGATATATAAATCTAAATATAAATCTAGATTAATGGTTAAGTTTCTTGATCAAGTCACATGCACAATAACATCAGAAATTAAACTGTTAATAAAAGAATATTTTTACAAGATTAATCTTCTTGCTTTTTATTGCTATAATGATATATTTAGAAATTTAAAATTAAATACTACAATTAATATTGTAATAGTTATACTTTAATATAACTTACGATATTTAAATTATTGCAAAAAGTATTTCGAGTAATAATAAATTAGAAATCTATTAAATAATTATATTTAATAATACAAATAACAAAGTGAGTGAGCAACTTTTTCACGTGATTTTTTATCAGAATATGTAAAGTACAAAAAAATTCATCTTATTTTACGAAATAGAAGATAAAATTAGAGTAAAATAATCATTAACGTAATGATATATACTAAAAATACAATAATTGAATGTTAAATTTAATATTATTTTTTTTAACAAAATGATTTTGAAATTTTTAATAATGATTAATGATTTAAAATTTACGAAATTTATTTACATATTAAGTGTCATTTTTTAAAATGATATTAACTTATTTAATTATAATTTTATTTTAAATTATATAGAATGATAAAATATGCTTATTGATTAATCATACTGAATATCAATATATGTTTGAAGTATTTATTATCTGTTAGCAAAATTTTTGGTTTTGTGAAGATATTAATTTTTTTCAAATATTTAAAATATCATGATAAATTATCTATAAAGTTTACATATATATTTTTTGTAATATATAAATAAATGTTTACCTTATTATCATAGTTATATAAACTTTTACGTCCTTATTCAAAAATTGCATAGATATTTTATATTGTTTTATAATGTTTCTATATACATTCGATAGATTAGAGAATTTGATATATTTAATACAATTCTTACATTTGAATAGCAGTTTTCTATTTTATTTTGACATGATTTATTTAAAGATAATTCAAATGTATTTTAATAGAGTAGTAAGTTCACATTTAAATTTATATTTGATTTATCTGACTGTCCGCGGTCGTAAAATATGAAGGTACATTCAAATTTAACTTTCACTTTTGATCAGTAGTTATTTTTTTTTTCTAGCACATGCATAACCTTCAAGATTTAATTTATAATACCAATTAAGTTATCTCATTTAAGTAAATGCTTGTACTTTGGATCGGTAAGGTGCTGCAAAAATACGCCAAATAAGTGCATAGTGAAACATATATATACATAGTTTTTGAGTTTCTGCGTAATTGAATTGATTTACAAAATTTAATTGAATAAAGTAAATCTTTCTGACGTTTCTGATACTTTTTTCCGTATCTGAATAAAAGAAATAATTCTCCTATTGAATCTAATTAATTTATACTTATACAATTTTTTAAACCTGTTAAATATATATTTTTAATTATCAAGCAATAAAAAATATTTGAATTATTTTTATTCAATTGTAAAATAAAAAAATTTAATTTTAAATAGTTTCATTTATATTTTTTATTAAATATTAACTACAAAAATTAATTAATTTAATTTAAATATATTTAATGTGAAAATCCATTCATTTAGCAATAAATTTTAAATTTACTTACATCAGATGCTAAAACTATTCCGGATATTTTTAATTTAATTGTATTCTAATATAAATGTGAATTAATAAATTGTGTAGTCTATTGTAAAATATTAGGCCCACATAAAACAGTTTTTCTTGAATTATTTTAAAGAGTATTTTAAAAATTTCCATTTGACAGACTTTGAAATATTAGTTTCAAACTAGGTTTAATTACATTCGAAAACAAATTAATGTATTATTAATGTTAAAATAAAAAACTAATTCTACGAATAGGAGTTTATGCTAAATCGAAGCTTTCAGCACGCTATTTCAATATCTATTCATAACGACTTTGCACTATTTGTATTGATATATATAAAGCTTAAATTTTCAAAATGAAACCTGCATTTTTTTAAACAACAACATTCTTGTCGTTATTTTAGCAATGATGGGATTATGTATGTTTCTTCATTGTTTTGGTAAAGTGAAAGTATCACATATCAATAATATTAGATAAGTAGTGGTATGCAGAAAAAAATGGAGATAACAGCTTAAGGGTGGGTAGAAAGGGAGAGGCAAATGTGCGGAATATATATTCATATCTTTTAATACCTTTTTCTATTTTTATAATAACGGGATTCTCATTTTATTATGTCCTGTAGGATTTTATATGAATTATTTCCACACGCTTCTGAGTATTCTTATCTAGTTCCATTCTTATTTGTAAAGGCCGAAATTTAATGTATGTAAAGTTTGCGAAAATGATAAATAAACAATAAAATAAAAATATTAAAGTAGTTCCATTTTATTTTTAAATTAAAGCAAGTGGTCTTTTTGTCTATTTTAAATTAAATTTCTAGATAAAAGTAAATGAAAAAAATTTCTCCAATGAATTATAAAGAAAAACAATTTCCTCATAAAATGTTAAATTTTTTAGTTTTCTATATTTCAAGAATGACAAATTTGTACTATATAATGTTAACAAATATTTTTAAACAAATAATATTATTTATTGTTATTATATGTACTATTTAATAATTCAATATAATTGAAATATAAATGGAACAAAATTTTAATTGTTAAAAAGAAGATTTTTTTCATCTTTAGAAAATACACAATGATAAAATTAATTTATGTTTAATTTTAATAACATAGTAATTTGTATAAAAGTTACACGTGTACAAATAGTGTTGTTAATAATAACGTTTAATATTTGTAAAATATATATTTACATATCATACAAAAATCCATCGTATTACTATTGAACAAATTTCTTATAAAGTGATAATTAGGATTTGTAAAAGTAAAATGTATTTATTTCATTGATAATGTTTTCAAATTATACTCATTAATTTGAAAATAATTGGAATTATTGGCATTCATTGTTGATAATTAAATCATGTTACTTTTTTTCTACTTCTTTATTCTTTATTACTACCTAAAAATTAAATTTATTGATGACCTTATGCTATTCTACTGATTTTCTGTCTCATGAGTCTTGCTGACTATCTCTACAATCCCACATCCATAGTGACCTTCGATCTGGCATTATAGAGTTCATCAGATGAGATCAAATTCAGTCGTGTGGAAGCGATAATACTTATCCATCCGTGAGTGGCTTTTATGTGATGGCCCGTTTTTTAGTTTTCCGTGCATTAAGGAATTCAACCGCAATAGTCGTTTCTAAAATACTTGGTACTCAGCATCAATTCTCACTCTTCCGGCATTTCCCCTGGGATTACAATTCTTCGTCATTTTTTTCTCTCAGTTTATACCCAAAATTAATATAAATGTGCTCAATTAATTAACAATTTTGTTGCTACGCCGATAAATAATAAAATAACTCATTATTTACATTTTAATAGTCAATTTTTCTTTTATTTATATAGAATAAATATAAAGCTAATTTTACTAATTTTCTTTATTTCTAATTTCCATTCTAATTAATAATATTTAAATTCGATAAAAAAAATATTTGTAAATTATTTTTTTTTAATAAACTAGTTTATAAATAATATATTGATTTCATGAAAGTATGATTATTAAACACAATATCCATATTGTTTTCTATGAAAATTACTAAAAGAGGTTTTTGCTTATGATGAGTTTAATATTGTAAAATGTTATGTGCCGGAATCTTTGTATTTAAAGCAGTTTATTTTTGATAAATATTTGAAGCTATTATAAGATTAAGAATTAATAAAAAATTACTTTCTGTAAATATAAATTATTTTCATAAATATCATGTATTAAAAAATTATTTAAATAGAAGCTATGACTAGTATTTATATGTATTTAAAGTTATTTTCAAATATATATTGGATTTAGCGTAGAGAAAAACTTGTCGATAAACGAAATTCTCTTCTATACAAATAATGTTTACAATATTAAAATTATGAAATTATATATTTTATTTGAAAACATTTTTAATTTCCTTTTGTTTTGTTTATTTTTTCATGAATTTTATTTATTAATCTTGTTGCAATGGTACAGAATAATATCATTATCACTTGTAGTTTAGCTTTAGAATTTATTTCCAGTTGGATCTTTTACATAGTTTTCTTTAATATAAATTTAATAATAATTATATTACATGCAAGTTTTCATCATATGCTAAAACTTAGTAATATAAACAATGTTTTTTCAACAGCAATTCGGCGAAGATTAACTATTTCTTTTTTTATATTCACGCAATTGTTATAAATAATGAAATTTATATATATTGTTTGGCAATAAATATTAACAACTAAAGCAACACACTTAAATTTACTTGAAATTTTCAATCATAATATAATTCAAATTTTGAATGGTAAAATAGTACAATTTCTAAAATTTCTTCATGAATCAACAAGTTCTATAAATAATTTCCATACAGATTTTAATAAAATAGAAAATTCAAAAACTATTACAATACAACTTTTTGTTGTACAACTTTTTTATTGATGAATAAAAACTTGTTATTTCTTTGTAAAAGGTAGAACATTTATTTTTTACCATATGTCTAATTTGATAAACAAATTTTCTTTGATAGAATTTTAATAATTGATATTCAAAATACAGATTAATTTTTCGACACTTAAAATATGGTAACAAAGAATATAATCCTATAAACATTTTTTCCTATAGTTCTATAAAAAATATAATCCTAAAACAAATCTGCAATAATACTATTAATTTTTTACTTAAAGTCTTAAAACACATTTTTTCAATATTTTTATATTATGAATAAATATGACATTTTATCACATTGAATCGACTGTTCAAAAATATTCAAAATATTACTTAAGTTGATAAATTTTTATTTTTAAAAGAAAAAAATTCAAAAATCATATAATACTATAAAATGTATTTGATATCTAACCTATCAATTACACAAAATATAATCTTTATTTATTCATACAGTTTTTATGCAAAACTAAATATTATTATTTCATCCAAATAATTCTTAAAAGATTAATTTTCAATTAATGAAATACAAATAATTATTTTATATTCATGCATAATTTAAAAATTAAATACTTTTATATAAATATTTATAATTAATTTTTAAAATATCATACCAATTATTGTTATTTCTTTACAATTTCAATATTTTATATTTCTATGTAATAGTTACTCTATCAACCTATACTCTTTATGTACCCGTCTTAAACAGAAGCGAATTCAATAATAAGATAGAATGTAAAAATAAGAAAATGCTGAAAATGGGAAACAGGATAATATATAAAAAAAAACAGTATGCGACCAGAGAGACGGAGAGAGGGAGAGATATAGTAATTACCATTCACCCATTTTGTTATATTCAAACAGGACTATATCTTTATTTAAAATATATACATGCAATTATGTATGTTAGTATATATCATTCACATTTACAACATATTTTAAATTTTTTTAATTTTTAATTTATATGTTATTGAATAATATTCATCTAATGTTAATCGAATGTTTAGGTATTAAAATTTTTAAGTATTTTTACATTTTTTGGCAACTTAATTTCAATTCTTTAAAGTTATTATAAATACTGTAAAATAATAAAGTCTATTTTGTTGTACAAATGAGAGGCTTTTTTAACTTTATTAATTAATTTAAATAAAATAATTTCATTTAATTTCTTGTTTCTACTTAATCAAGTTAGTTACACATTTAAATGAGGTTTCCTTTTTTTACACATAATTTTTGTAATTGACTATAATGTTATACCGTTTGAATTGGTATATTAATAGGTTCTTTTGTCTGGAGAATTATTATAGCAGTAACTAAATATTTATATTATTAAATTTACTGGTTTTATTAACTAAATTTTGTAATTTACGCATAAATGCATCATATAAATTTTTTTTAATTTTTAATTGAATAAATTTATATACTTTATAAAATATTATTATAATATATGGCAATTATAATGTTTATCAACATTATACATCATATCTTCATATATATGATTAGTGTAATTATAAAGTAAATATTATTGTTTTCTTAATTACTGGAAGATTCAAATTCATAATATCTATAAGGAAATGCATATGTACATATTTATGCAAATATATTTAAATTGATAAATACGTAAATGTGTCAGCAAACAAAAATTATCTATTCATATCTACCAATGATATTCGAATATATATACACAAAATTATTAAGAGATTAAAAAATTTATTGCATTAAGATTAATAAGAATGTAAATGTTAGATCCCGAATCTTTCATCCATACATCGACAGCCGCCTTTTCTAATTATTTCAAACAGGCATAATAGACATTGTAATAGACTGCAGGTAGATGTAATAATTTGGTCAGTTACTCCAATCATTAATCCAATAATTATTTAAAGAAAATAATTTCATTTCCTTATTCCCCATTCTTAAAGATTTATTAAAATAAATTCTTGATGTTTCAAATGTGAGAGAAAGATTTATTAATGGACCGACATATTATTCGCATTAAGGCACTGAGCGAAAATAAAAATTCTCGATTTATTGTATATACGCACGAAGCAATGAATTAAATTATTGCATAAAACAAGTAACTATTATTATTATTAATATTATTATTACTATTAATATTATTAACCTTTATGCTGCATTAAAGATAATTCTGATAAGATAATAAGGAAATTTTCATTTATTTAAGTTATTTCAATAAATTTTATTAAATATATTAACTAAGATTTACAATATTCATGACTAATCGGGATCATCGAGTATTGTATGCTAGTATTTATTATCAAGAGGGAATTTAAGTCGATTATCGTTAAACTTACTTTATCCCATGCTTTAATTTTCAATTTAAGTAGAGAAATTTTGCGTAATATTCAATCTGCACTATAAATGGAATTATTGACCAAACTAAGATAAATATATATATAAAATTTTTTAATTAATTAAAATAAATATATATTACTTTATTTATATTTATATATACTTTATTTATATACTAAATTTAATTAATCTACTAGATTAATTAAAAAATATATATTATTTTAGTTGGAGAGCTAATAATAATTTGATTAGATTTATAATCAACGTAACTTTTCGATATACTTTAAAATATTGAAATCTAAAGAAGCATTCAATTTTTGTTGCCAATTTTTGCACATTGGTTCATTATGACAATTAAAATTTTAATTACTATAATTAACACAATTTAGAATATTAATATTACGATGCATATTTTATATAATACAACAACTTATACTCTTTTTTTGGCTTCGTGACTCATTCGTACACCCGGCATTTTAAGGCATACACTCGCCCACATACCTACACATACACTTACGCGTATATTATAATATTATAAAACAAATATTTAGACAAGTTTAATATTTGATAATATAACGAATAAAATTAGAATGTAAAACAATTTCGATTAGATTATATTATATTAGGATCAAAAATATGGAATGAATATTAGGAATACAGAATTATTATATTATAAAAAACTTGTAGAACTATAAAAAATATGTTTATTAATTTTGAATTTCATTCGAGAATATTTTTAGTAATGGATTATAGTTTTTTTATATAGTAACATTTTTCCACACAAATCTCGTAAGAATCTTTTCTCATTTAACTTTAAAATAATATTGATTGTAAACAAAATATTAACAAAAAAAAAAAAAAACTAATATAAAAGAAAATACTAAAAGTTTATTATAATTAATAAATTTTAAATAAAACATGTAATTTTATAAGCATAACTAATTGTCAAAAATGTTTATTATGAAGTAAGGTGAAATTATTACATACAATCTAATCTTGCCATATAAGACTATGTATACCTGACACAGTTTTTATGCATTGTATTTATTAAAGATGATTATTTATAAATGAGCTGTATCTAATTGAGTATTGGAAACAAGGCATTAAAAATTAGGAAAAATACGAGGATAAATCTTTTATTTAATAAAAAGTCTATTTACTAAATGCTTATGACTTTGTAAGCTATTTAATCGATAAGCTTATACTACTAATAATAGACATATACCCATTCATGGAGGTATGCATTGTTCTATCTTCAAATAAATGAAAAACAAAGACTCTGTTCGATTTTAAAGGTTTAGTTTATGACTCGAACTACCAATTCAATAGTTCAGTGGATTAGTCTCTCGGCAGGATAACTTGAACGGAAATAATAATTGACAAGGCTGAAAGATATTATGTATTTAGTAAAAACAATGTTTATTAATGTAAATAATTATAACAATATTGCACTTTGATGTAGAGAGAAATAATTCTATTGAAGTAGTGAGGGTTTATTCTTGCATTCTTGAATTATTGTAGATGCTATGGATGTGACTAAGTATCTTGAAGTTGAAGTAATGCCGATGTTGTAAATATCAGCTGATGTAGTCAGTCAATCATGCTTGTGGTGAGTTAGCATGAGAAGATGGTGTTTGAATCAAGTATGTTTGATGTTTGAATAACTATACTTGATATGGTGTAAGATGTTTATGGAATATGTTAAGTAATCAATTTTGTCTTTAATTATGCAAGGGGGCAGTAGAAGAATCTAGTCACAGTTGAGAGTGAATAATGGTAAGATTTCTAACTCGTGAAGGATTTAATAATCTGTATTTATAGTCAATTAGTCGATCTGTTGTTGTCCTTCTTTGACAATGTGTGTGAACCACAGTGACTCTTGCGTCAGCTGTTGAGGGCCTGTACGATGTCGAGGGTTAGTTCGAGAGAGCGTAAATGCAACACTTTTGGGTTCGTGTAAAGTTTGTCGAGGTAGAAAACTTTAACTATAACTAGTTTGAAAAAACCACGATAAACGTTAAGGAGTGTATATATACAAAATTCTAAGCAATATCAGCCTTCAATTGCCTTAGAAAGTAAACGTATAATCTGGGAACCATTATTTTGAGGAAGTATTTGTTTTAGTTTTGGTTTACAGGGTATAAGTATTTAAAGTACTTTTTGTAGTAATGAAATATATAAACAAATTTATACACTTTGTAATTAAAAATGTTAGTAAAGAACATTAATTATAATGTTATTTTATAATATACTTTTAATTAAAAATATATAGTTTGCTGTTATAACATTTAGGTAGATAATTTATATTATAAATTGCTTTTATTCATCTTATTTATATGCAATTATTTTGTCTTACTTATCAAGGGTATTTTATAAATATTTTATTTATTGACATATACTAACGTGGGATTTTGTGCAAAAGATAAGATTTTTTGTATTAATGAAAACTATAAATGTAACACAAATTGTGAGATAAAGTAATTAAATATAATTTAATGAAAATTAATATTAATATAGCCTAATATATATTTCGAATTATATTTATTAAACGAAATAATTGGTTTCACATTGTATTATAGTTTATTGATTTGGGATTATAAGTTCAAACTTTCTAATAGGAGGGTACAGTTTTCAGCCTAATTAGTCCAAGTTCTTGAAGTATTTGAGTTTACTATAATAGAAGCACATTAAATTTACAATTGAATTTCAATATAAATTATTTATTAGTTATTTGCTTCTATTAATACAGAATTATTCATTCAAAATTATATTTACTATATAATTTTATAAATATATAATACTTTTGTATAATGATGATTAAAATAACATATATTTCATAGTAGATGATATTTACGGTTTACTTTTATCTAATTATTCTATTCATTTCTACTTTAATATTTAACATAAATAAATTTTATTTTAATAAAATTTCAGAAATATAAAATATACCATTATATTATATAGTTCATTATAATAATTAATTTAAAATTATTAATTTATTATTAAATTATTAGTATTATATATATATATATAATATTTAAAAATAATATTATAAATATATATGAAAAATTTTAATTAGAGAATATAATATTAAGTATACATTTAAACTTTAACAATTTTCTTTCTACCACCATTACGAAATTATATTTACATATCATTTATGTGAATCTGTACTTTCTATTCTATCTATTCTAATTTAACTTGTGTTCTCTGTGATTTATTGTTTCATAATGCCTTTTAACTTGAACTTAATATTTCTTCATTCTTACGGTATTTAAATTAAGATGAATATCTATTCCTTTGTAATTATTGAGATAATAATACAAAAATATTATGTTTAGTTTCATGCTTAATATAACAATATATTAACCTGATGAACGCATCCAGTTCTTCGTTTTGAGGGATTGTGTATTAACATATATTCCAGTTACTTTTGTTTATTTTTATTTTATTTTCAATGTTAGTATTTATTCTATTTAAATGTTTTAATAATAATCTTAACTTCTAAGTTATTCATACAAAACATTTTAGCCTTATCTTATAATTGACAGTATTTAACTTAAAATTTTATGTTGTATTTAATTTAATTTAATAATATTACAAATTACTTAAAACTTGAAACCGTCTCAGATTCATGGAACAGAATCCGATATTTCCATTAGCTGGAAATATCTCACTATTATACTGATAAATCCTTTTCCGCAGGAACACCATTGTAGTCTCCGAAACATAATTCAAAAGGTTACATGAAATGAAAATCTTCTAGTGATCCAACTATGCTCCATGCTATACAAATATTATAACTATTTTTCGTCTTTTTTAAATATTTTTTATTTTAATCATTTATTTATAAATATTGACATTATTGTATAATATTCTGTAAGTATTATATTACTCAATATTTAATAAATTAATGAAAATTGATTGAATAAATTTAATTGATCTCCAGAAAATTTCAAAAAGATATTTTATTACAAATATTAAATGAATAATTATGCAATGTAAACGTTCTACTCAATTGAAAAGTTAAAACGTAATTTCTTTTTATGAAAAGAAAGTATTTTTTTTTAAAAAAAGGTGAAAGGTTAAAAAAACTTAAAGCTTTTCATAGAATGTTATTAACAATTATTTTCATAAAATAAAATAGACCATTTTTCATAGTATATAATATGATTTATTTAATATATAATACATTATTGGCAAAGGAATCTTTGTTAATAAATAACTGGCTAGCAATTGACTATAAAAATCATTTATGAAAAGGTAAATTTTTATTGATAATATAATAACAAATAATTTATTTTCACGCATTTAAGCCTTATATATTAATATGTTATTAAAATTGTATTAGCCATAATTCGAAATATATCCTTATGACATTTGTTGTACAAATATCGTGAAATAAAATGAAATAATCAAATGATGATAACAAATATATAGCATAATAAAAATTTTATATAACCTTTTAAGTATTTACTTTTCACAAACTTTTTATTATTGATTTCGAATTAAGTTTATTTTAAGACACCATTACCCATTACTTATTTTATATTGTTAAGCCTATTATATATTTTAATCAATATTCACAAAAATAGTAAGACAAATTACATACGATTCCAACTTTTAATTAAAAAAAAAACTTGATTGTTATTATTTACACCAAAAAATTTTTTCTAAATTCAATAGAGTAGAATTAATTAAAATAAATAATTGCTTTAATACTATGTAATTAAGACTTTAACTTATACCATTTATCATACCATTCATTTTTTTAATTATTAATGAAATATAATAAAATTGATATTAGAATTGTTATTTATCATAAATTTTAAATAGCAATATTGAAGTTCAAAGTGCATTAAATTATATAATATTTTATATTTAAAAATTATGAGAAAAAATTCAAATATTCTATTAGTAATAATTGGACATCATTTTGCATAATTCCTCCATTATATTTGGTAAATAATGCTTTCAATTATATAACTTTTTAACTTGAAAAATATTCAAATTCTCTGATTTTATTAAACAAAGAATAGAATAAAGTGATTTATAATCGAATATACTCAAAAGAATTTTAAATCCAATTATCTTATAAAGCAATTATTCGACATTGGAAATTAAATGCAAGCATGTACTTTTTAAATAATAATATGTATACTTTGAAGAAGTACTTGTATTATAATTAGTAGCTCAGCTTTAGTATATTGTAATATATAGTTTTAGATTAAAGATAATATAATGTTTTATGTTGATATTTTAATATAAAATGTTAATCAACTTTGTATCCGAAATACTTATTAATTTTCGTAATATCTTGTATTAAAAATTTTTTCCTTTTTGAATCCTCAAGTATTGGTTTTTTATATAAAAAATTTCTGAAATTTGATTTAATAAATTACATATTTTGTATTGTTTCAAATTATATTTGAATATAAATAAAAATAAAAATAGTTTATTTACTTCTATTTTTAAGTAATTCCGTAAATCATGCCTTTTTAACTTTTCTATTTTCCTGTTATTATTAAAATTGTGGTTCGGCTCACTTTGAATTACTCTTATTTATGTAATTTATCCGAATTTCGGCTTCCATAACTATAATCAAACACTGAGTTATCCTTTGAGAAATAACTTTAGAATTTGTAGAACTTGTAGAATTAAAATAATTTCAGTTTTTCATATTTACTCATTCAAATTATTGAAAATGGAAGTATTACTTTTATTGGAATTCTGTACATATACTTCAATAAAATTAGATTGGTTTCAATCGCATGAAGATGTACTCATGACTTCTTCATGGCACATCGAAAATAATAGTTTGGAGTTTTATTGTAAAAAAAATTTGTTAACACAATTTCATTATTAATTTATTTTTCAAATCTAGGTTTTATGGTTAACTTTCATCCGATTGAGTTTTCATGAATATAAATAACACTATAACACAATATTGATATTTAAACTTGAATTTGTATCCAGTAGTGAAAATTTTATATGAAGTTTTATGGAACGTGAAACATAATTTTACAACTACACATAATTCTATTGAACTGTTTACATTTATTATCCAGACTATATTAATTCGAGTCATGCAAAATCTTCAAGCGTAAAGCTTGTACTCAAATAGAGTAAGACACGAAAGACATACCAAAAATGATAAAAAAAAAAGTGAACGGGAGAACAAGAATAGGTGAAAAGAGGCAGGAGCTCGACATTGGCTTGCCTTTACAACCTCGACTTTAGTGCAAATCCTAGGGCGACGGGTCTTGCTTTAGATCTCTTTTTTCGGACTCATCGGGCTTTCAACGATGCGCACACATCCTCGTATTATATCGTGTCAGTTCTTTTTCTATAGAAAAAAAGGAATGGAAAAAGAAGGATACGTATCGTTTCAATTGATGCTAGATGAAATTTTTTCATTTTCTCATCGTGATTCGTAATCTTTCTAACACTAGTGAGATATTGAAAAAATATGAAGATTGCGAAATATATCATAGCGAGCCAATACTGGTAGCGTTCCGAATATTTCTTCCGTATCATCGAATATAAACAATATGAAAATTACTCTCTCATTTCTAAGAATACTTTTTAAGTACAGCGGAATAGCTATCATTCGTCAACGTTTTTGTTCGTATTATAAAAAAGTAATTACTGTTTTAGAAAAAACATTTATATAACAGAAGTTAAGTTCACTCATAAATTTGAGGCTGAATTACATTGAAATTCCCAAAATGTGATATGAATATATGAACATATCAATATTGTAGAGAAATTATAGTAAATTAATAATTGTATTCAAAATTGTTAAAGAAAGATGAATCATAGTTAGAATTATTTTTATAATATTTAAAAGGTCATTATGTACATATTTCAAAATTATTGTGTTTTATTATATTGATTGATACTTATGTTAGTGTAGTATGTTTTTGATTATATATTATTTTTATAATTACATATTTAATATTACTTATTGTTACAGAAACATACTTTGGTATGACAGAAATTAATTTCTTTGAATTCTATTATATTTTTGTCTACTCGTTCTTCTCAAGTGCAATTTTTATTTTGGAGTAAAAATATTTTAGCACATACATATTAATATAAATTTTATATAATAATAATAATAGAATCAATTTTAATAGTTCAAAACATAAGAATTTTTACAAATAATAAATTATTCAAACTGTACAAATTCGAATAATTTTAAAAAGGAAGCAATACAAAATATTGAACTTGAGTGAAAAATTTTAATTTTTATTTTATTCAGAATAAATTTTAGTTTTAATTTATTGAAATTTAAAGTTTAATTGACTCGCTTATTTGACTAGTTTAATATAATTATTTTTAGAAATCTATTATATCCTTTATTTAAGGATTTTCTATATTACAATTTTCATAAATCTAGCTAAGATCTTATTGGAGCATATACATGAAATCATGCATATTCAAAATATAATGTAAAAACAGAATATTTAGTACAAATTGAATATAATAATATTGTGAATTTTTATAAGTGCAAGATTTTAATTAAAATGTGATATTTTTCAAAAATTATTATAAATTATAATTAAATAATTCAAATTATAATCATAATTGAGTCTAATTGTTATAGTTAACAATTTTAGCACATTTAATTATAAATTTAAATAATGCATAAATAAATTAATGATTTATTTGTAAAAATAAAACATTGAATTACATTGTATATATAAATTACATTGTATAATAAACTTTTAATTATTTATAAATACTTATTTTATAATAAAGTTTTGATATCTTTAAAAAAAGCAAATGATATTTTAGATTAATTGTATTAAATATTAATAATTATTTTAAAATATACGTTTAAATTGATTTAAATATTCATTGAAGAAGCGAAGTTATATTAAATTGATATCAGGAAGACGAATGCTCAATACATTATCGACTCTTCCTTATTTCGCATGAAATATATCCTAAATTCTTGATTACGTCTAAGTTTCACCAGAGTTCAATAGAATTTCATCGTATAGCATTCATATTAGCTTCTTGAAATATAATTCTTTCTGATAATTTTATTTAAAAAATATATTTTTATCAGCGCATGTAATTTAAAATATAAAATCAAAAACTAACTGATCTAAGATTTTAGATGAGTAGGTCAAAATTAATTTAAGTATTCAGTTATTTATATAATATAAAGTTGAATCTCTCTCTCTCTCTCTCTCTATATATATATATATATATATGGATATATGAATTCTATTCAAAATAAAGTCAATTTAAGCGTATTTTGAAAATTGAAGTTAATTATTCAAAGATATTATCAAATTACTATTTTACTTCTTCAAGTATTTTAATGTATTAAAAGTATTTTTGTAAGCATAAACCAGTGGTATATGACATTTACAATAGTTGCCTTTGATCTTATATAACTGGATGGATTACATGCAACTTCATTTTCATCTTTCTTTGTAATTCCTCTTACGAATATTAAAATTTCAAAATGGTTGAAATGTATATAAGCACGTCTTAAATTCTTCTAAAATTATATTTTAATTATTTTTTTAATTTAATCTTTGAAAAAATTTAAGAAATTCCTCTGTAATATTAATACTGTTCAGAACTTTAAATAAAATTGTATTAAAAAATTTTTTTTATATAATTGTTTTTTACTGAATGTTAGACATTGAAAATTATGATATGAAGAATTACATAATTATGTTAATGTTATAATATAATTGAGAAATTAATATTCTATCAATTAAATATATGTAGTTCATCAATAAAATAAAATAATCAAATATATGTATGTCATCTATTTAATAATCAATGAATGTATACGAAATATTTTATCAATTAAAGAGTTTTCTTGAAAAAATTCTTTGTTCCAATATATAACAATTAATATTAAAATATATATCTAAAACCATTGATGTTATCATTAATATTTTTCATTTCATATATTTTTAATATATTAACTTTAAAATGAATACTTATAACAAATATTAATCTTTTAGAAAGGAAATCATATTAGTTTTTATGTTGGATAAATTTTTTGTTGTTGTAAAATATGTAATCTAGTTCATAATATTTATTATTATTTTCCTAATAAATTGATTTATAATACTTTATTTATGCATATTGCTACATGCACACATGTATGAATGTGTATCTACAAAGTTTAAAGTAATGAAAAAGGTTTATTTTAATACACTATAATTGATTTTGTACAGTATTTTATAAAACATTATTCTTATATATTATTTATTAAATTTCAACTTTTTTATACAAGGTTGAAATATATAATTTTTATTTTTTATTATAATTTAAAATATTAAATAAAACATAGGAGTATTATAATAGATTTATCATGCTTTTATATAACATGTAAATTTTTTAAAAGATTTTTATTTGCGGCCTTGTCAATTGTATGGTCAAAAATTTAATAACTTGAAATTTTGTATTTGTATTCTAGTTAAGTATTTCTTTTCCATTTTTATATAAAAGCTTAAACAGTAATAATAATTCTTATTAGATTACGGTATTTTATCATAATTAATTTAACTAAGATTTTGACTGCAATATCTTGAATATGAAATTTGGATAATTATTTCAGATATTTAATTTAATTGCTTATTCGAACTATAAAAGTAATATATTTGAGGAGAAAAGCGATTTATTCATTTTCTCAAAGTAAAACTCTTAGATATTGCCGTCATTTACAATTTATAAAACCTGAACTAATTTTGCTAATTTGTTAATTTGTTAAAAATTTTAACATCATTCAAACATTTGCATTTGTTAATGATTTTATAAATACTGTATTTAAATCTATACTTTTGATCGTCAGTTATAAAGTTAAATACTAGAGTTTTTAGATAGTACATATTCTCGAATCTGGACTGCAAAATATCTAAATTTATTTTTTATGAGATGCTTCGTGCTTAAAATTATTTTAAAATACGGAATGATTGTGCAATCTTTAGCAAAATTCATAAACACCATGAAACGTAAACACTTGAACAAATTGATGATAATTTAAAAAATCTTTTTTTTAATATTTTAATATATATATTTTTTCAAATATTTTTTTAAAAATATTCATCTATTGTAATAATAAGCAGCGATTAAAAAATACTGTTACATTATAGTTCAATACTTATTAAAAATAGTTGAAATAGACTTTTATACATCTATCTATAGGAACCTTAAACAAAAATTTATAGATAAATTTGAATGAAATTATATCTCAAAATATATATAATTCAGAAAATTTCCATTGTACACTAAAATTGAATATTATAATATACTCTCTAATTATGTATTAAAATACAAAATAAGACACAAATTTTAAGAGCTCCATTAAAACTAATTGAAAATTTTAAATTTCAAAAGCGGAAACTAAAATAAAAGTTTGCAATTTTGTGTTAAAGATTAATACAAATTAATGTAATCATTAAAATTAATATATGAATTTTCTATATTTTTTAAATAAATTTAATTTTTAGCAATTCAATTTTTCTCAAAAAGGATGAAAATTCATAGACAAATTTAAAGGTTAATCTCTTTATTAGTATATTACATTTTATTTAAAAAATTTTAATTTATACAACAAATACAATAAAATTTCTCCGTATTAATATTTAAGTAACTATTTTAATTTCTAAGTTCTGATTATTAAAATTTCGTCTATTCCATAAATAAAATCTAATCAAAATCCAACTTTAATTATTGAAAAATATGGATGTTTCATAATGTCAATGTTAATCCGATGATTGCATATTTTTTTTAATTGTATTTTATACTAAAACTATAAATTAAAACCAAAATGGGAAGAATAGCAATTTAAACGAACTTATTTATCTTTCGTGTAACTCTAATAATGTTATTGTTACATCGAAATTAGTGTATAAGGCTCCTTTAACTGACCTCAATGCAGATTTCTATAACAATATGAACGAAGTATGTGTTATGATAGAAAAAATTGTTTCTAGTCATTATAGGATGTCCAACTTTTCTTACCACAATACAAAATTAATTCTTCACTAGCATTTCTATTTCCCGCCAATTTCCGATCGTTCCACACTCTCAATCATAAAATTCTTTATCGTTTCTGGTATTTGTGGCTTTTTCTGTATCAGACGTACAATTTCCGTCTCGCTTATGTATACACCAAGTTCACCAGAAGATTAAGATTGTATGTTAATACATTACCATGTAAATTTAAAATTTGTTGAAAAAAAAGGTCAAATGTTTTGCAGTTCAAATATTAATATAATTATTGTTAGTGTCATTAAATTGAACAGATAGAAATTAAAATCTATCTATAAAACAAATGACACGAAAATTTGACATACAAATTATTAAGAGGTAAACGGAAAATATTTATGCCTATAAATAAAAATAGCAAACTTGAAAAAAAAAGAAAAATATTTATTTACTTATATACATATTTATATGTAAATTCAATTCATCCTTATTAATGTAATAAGAATTGTATCTACCTCTATTGATAACTCATCTGAATTTTATTAAACCATTTGTTTGAATGACTTTGAACGTCTAAATTATACTTAAAAATTATTTATTCATACCCTTTAAATTTATATGAAATCTTTTGCGTTTGATATTACTAAAGTAATAATTTTCAGTAATGCGTTAATTTTATTACACAAGGCAAATTAAATATTTTATACAATGAAAATACCTTAATTATACAACAATCAATAATTGAAAAATAATAAAGTAAAATATCAGAGATTTCAAAATTATATCAAATATTATGAATGTATAATTTCATAAAATTTAAATTTGCAGTACTTTTTTATACGAATTTTATTTATGAATTTCACGTTAAATCACATCGTAATATATTTGTTTAATGTTACTGTTATTAACTAACGATCAAATGGTATTGTAATCTAAACTCTGAAATATTTGAATCAATTTGTAAACAAGAAACGAAAGAATACGGTAGTATCGTTGTTTTCAGGTTTATTTTTATAATGTAAATTGTTTGAATATAAATTTTGTTAAAAGGGAAAGTTTTTTCATTCAGCAATCGTATATTAAAAAAAAATTATAAAAAAATTTGATGTTATAATTTACAAATATACGGAATGACATATTATTAATATTATTTTATTATCCATTGCATTATCTGTAAATTATAAATAATATTATATTTGAAACAAATATGTATTAGTATATTTAATTTTTGTTAATGAACCTTTTATTTCAAATAATTCTAAACATTAATTTTGTAAATTGTTTTCAATTATTGTTTGATGATAATAAAACCTATTATAACTTATCATACAATAAAAAATAAATAAGTTGAGCTAATTTTTAACAACTTATAAATTTAATCAATACATGAATTTTAAAATCTTATTTCAAAGATACTTCTAACTTATATTATTGTTTTATCTACAATTCCATAGTTTTCTTTATACTAATTTCATCAAAACGCTCTTTAATTAGAACTGTTATTCTTGGACGAGAAAAGCTCGCTATGCGAGAAGCTCTCTAATGTTGGGCCGTGAGGAAATTGCTCCTCAAGCCTTGGGTGGTTCCTACATCTACATCCGTTATAGTAGCTAAATGATCGTTCTCGGAAAGGCGAATAGAAATTACATGGCTTTTCTGACGCGCTCTGTTAAAAGCGAATCTACTTTTCTATTGATTCATTGTAGCAAATTGTTCTTTTGAGTTTGTTTTTGGGTATTGTAAATTACTAGATCTAATGTGCTATTAATCAGATTTTTCACGGAGATGAAACTCGTCCCCATTGCTTTGGTGATAGTCGGCGTTCTTTATTCTCCGCGATCGATGAGCTGTCGCTGTTCGAGACATCTGTTGCACTGTACTTTAAATCCCCAGACAAAGTGACGGTGCATTTACCGAGGACGTTTTTAATAAAATCTATTTAAACTTATTTTACAACTACCGGGTGTTTTACAAACTAGGATGCATTATCAGAATCGATTAGTTTTCCTTACTTCGTCTCCCTTTTTGTTCTTGCCGATAAATCGTGTGAAATACCTATATCTACAAAAGTGGATTGATCATATATGAATTCTATGATAAAATTATAATATTTAGATTAAGATTATACATGAGAATCTATTTTTTTTTTTAATTACCTAAATAAGATGTACATGATACATGACTATTATCCGAAAATACAAAACCAGTTTTACTTACATTATATTCCTCTTATACATTTTATTTTTATTCAATGTACAAGTAATATTTTATTTTATTAAATAAAAAAAAAATTAAATTAAATTTTTGGCTATATGGATATATCGTTTAGACATCAACTGTTTTAAAAATATTACATAATATCTTTGAGGTTATAATCAACGGTAACTTAAGCAAATTTGTTCATTCAATACTTTCGTAAAATCAAAAGGAAATTGTATCGTAAAAATAAATAAAGAGAAACAATAATGTAAAAATTATCGAATGCAATTGAAGTCTATAGTATACAGATATGAATCGAATTGTGTACATCAATTAATGAACTTGCAGGAGACACAAAATATTTATTTAATTCCAAGTATCTCAATAAATATATAGAACTATTACTTGATTTTTAGTTCTAGTCTTTAAAATGAAAAATTACAGTTATTTTGATCTGTATAATTATATAATCAATATTTTCGTAGTAGAAATTTAATAAATGTACATATAGTTATAAAGAATATATGTATATATTATAAAAAAAACTAGTATTAATAATAAATTATGTGTTGGATTATAATTTTAATGTTAATTTTTTGCAATATTAAATAATATCTACTGTTTATAAATAATTAAAAAGCACTTTTACCCAGTTTTTCATTAATATTAGAACAGTTGTATTTCAAAAGAATGGATAAAAGTTAAATGTATTTATATGCTTTATAATAAAAATTCTGATAAATTAAAATTTTTAGTTATTAAGTTTATAAATTTAAATGAGTAAGCACAAAATAATTTTTTAATAAATTTCAAATTAAAGCATGAATAAAAGTTTATTATAATATGAAATTTAGCAATATAAAAAAGCGATTATTTAATACCATCATAAATAAAAATTATAGAGATTTTAATATTAATATTACGCAATTTTTTTCTCAAATCTAAATTAATTTTGAACTTTATTAGTATAAACAATTGAATAATCCCATCAAATCAAATTATACTGCCTGCATTAGTCAGTATATACATTCACAAATATATGCTTAGCCAACGTCCTCTTATCCTTAATTTATTTAGCTAAAGATACCGTATCATTTTATGAATAATTTGAAAAACTGACGACTAGATATAATCTAAGATATACGTTACTTTATAATAAATTAAAATTTTAAAGCAAAGAAATTTGCAATTGGAAATTTATGAAAGCACACAATTTCTATTAAAAGCTGTTTACTATTAATTTTCTGAATAATTTCATAAAACTTTAGATTTAAGTGTTTTTGAAATCGACAGCCCCAAAAGAAAAAGACTCATACATAAGTCTACGAACCGATAGGCAGACAGGAAGACAATAAAGAGCACGTGAAGCGATTGTACTAAATCAAAAGTTGTTCACAGCTTCGTATTTCCCGAGGGTAATACTATGGTTGAAATTATTCAGAACTCGCCAACCATATTTATTTCGCTAAATTCTCCAACAGCAATATAAAGTTATCTCTCTTCAATGTAAGACAGCGCATTTTCTCAATGTACGAAGATTGTTTTCTTTCTTCTACTGCATTTAATAACTTTAATTGCTTTATTATCATAGTTCAATATATATATATATGGCGAGAGGGGGGGGGAGAAATTTTTTAGCTATGTCTATTAGATAAAATACAAAAACTTTATAAAAATTGATTATTTACGTTATAAATAAAATATTATTATATTGAATTTGGAATATATTGATATTTATATTGATATATCTATTCATCATTTGGAATTCATTTATACAAATCAATTTTTATATACTTCAAATCCCATGTTAAAATAACTACGGATAAAAAAAATGCGCCGGAATGGATTTTCGATATGCAATATATGACAAGTTTTAAGCATATTATTTATTCCATGAATAATTTAACAATGAAAATATAATATATTTCTACGATACGTCAAAATAATGAAAATTATAGTTAAGTGATTTGATCGAAGAGAGGAAACACGCCATTTGCGGTAACAAAACAGACAATCCATTAATCAGAGATACCGAAATAGGGATTTCTAACGATTAATCAGAATTCAGAGTATAGTCAATAAGAAGATTAGAATTAATAATGATTTAAAAGAGTCTATGGTTAGAAGGAACGAGAAAGGATAAAGTTATATGTTAAGCAGATAAGAAGTGATGTGAAAAGCAAATTTACCTTTACGAAAATAAAATAGTAAATATTATTAATTAGAGAAGAAATAAATATTTTAATATTATTAATACTTTTTTATTAATCTCAGTTCTATTCTATGTATGTGACGTAAAATAATTATGAATCAATAATATACTGAACTAATGATAAATAACAATACACAGAATAAACAAATTTATCTCATTCAATTTCATTTTATCAAAATCATTCATTTTTTATGTATGCAGTATATACATCAATAATTATTCTTTTATATTGACCCGCTTATAACAAAAATAAGTAACATAATTACAATTATATATACACTGATACACGCTAATGATTTTCATGAAGAATTACATTTCTTCTAATTTTTTTTAAATTGCTAGTTTATATTTTTAATAAAACAAGATCAGAATTATTATAGAGATGGAATTAATTTTGTAAAATGCATACGTACATTGAGCTAATTTATTTAAACCATGCGTTCCTATTTTTTTATATCACAATTTATTTCATACTTTTCTTTTGCATTACTAATTACCATTCTATTCTTTTTTTATATTAGCATAGTAATATAATTTCACGAAGAAATTATTAATATATAGAAGAAAATTCTTCTACTGTAATTTAAAATTATGATTGAAAAACTGTTTCATTATTTTACAAATATTTTTATTTTGTATAAATATACTTTATAGTAATATTATCAAAATAATAAAAATTTCATAAATGTTAAAATAAATTTTTAATGAATTGTATATTTCAAGCATACTTCAAAATAAAAAGATATGTAATCCTATCTTGAAAATCAAAAATTAATAAAAAAACTATATTTTTAAAATATAAGAAAATAATTAAATAACCAAATATTCATAATAAATAAATTATTATGTAATTCACTTACATATTTTTTCCAAAATAATATATTATTATTTTTAAATTAATTTTACCGTGTTTTCTCATCTTTATATAATTTTTAAATTTACATAAACAAAATAAATAAATAATAAATATATGGAAGTCTATATAACAACATTAATATTTTAAAGTTAATAAGAGCGTATATAAAAAATAATTAAAATAAAGGATAAATAATTTTTGTATTGATTCTTACACAATTATATTTTATAATATATTTCTCAATTATGATGAAATATTGCATGATAATAGAAATGGAAAAATTTCCTATAATATTTATAATTTATTTTACAGCTTCATTTTATATCAACTCTCATTTGATTAAGAATAATATTTCTCTGTGCTATTTGCTTATCGTTCGGTTCTCTCCTATAATTAATAGGAAGTAACAAGCAGTGAAAAGCTATTTTAACATGAACCGGTAAAATATATGCAAATAAGAATAAAGATTTTTCAAGCAATTATTCCTAATAATGTTAATGTAGCTAATATTTTTATTAAATGAATAAAACAATTTAATATTTATAATATACATAAGAACTGTATATATAATTCATTTTTCACAAAATCTATAATATTCTATGAATGTATATCAAATAAACGATTTATATAGTATTCTCTGTACAGGTATAAAGTTATTAATTCAATGAGTCATTTGATAAATGATAATGACCTCTTTTATTATTATTAATAATGATATATTAAATAAATTATATTGGTAATATAAAAATTTTTTTTACTAAAGTAACAAAAATAATTAATTATTACATTTCTTTATTATTATGTAACTAAACATGAAGGATAAAGAATAAGTATATGGCAATGAAGAATAATTTTTAAGTATTTATTAAAAAATGTTACATAAAAAATTTGATCATTATAATTTAAATATAGTTATTTAACTTATTCAATATAAATTTTAGTATATATAAACAATGTATATGTATATATGGCTATTATTTAATTATAACATAAAAAATATAAAAAAATAATTATCGAGCAATATATTGTAACATTTTCGTTATAGGTACAAATTAGCGAACCTATCTAGACTGGCGCAAATACAATTCGAAAATCAAACATAGTAAAGCCCATCAGTTTATCTACCTGGTCACAGTTTCATTGTTTTTTCGTCTTCTTGAGCATTGGTGAATTTAGAATTGTAATTGGAGGTACACTAAATTATTCGTTTGCACCACAAATCTTATTAATTAGTACAATCATGCGATCTTTTACCCAACTTGTAATGCAATGTGTATTATTAAATGCCAAAGCCCATGCTACTGAATTTATATTATATATATATATATATTACGGAAGATATTAAGATAAATCATTGAATTTGAGTCTTTTGAGTTTTTTGAAGATTTAAAATGTATTGATATATATTTATATAAAAAGTTAGCTTATTATTTTGTTTAGTATCTTTTATATTATATATAATATTTACTAAAATAGACTGCATCTGTAAAAAGTTAATATTATTAATGATATTATACTGCGACATATATATATATATATTACAGTTAATTGTCAAGGTTTTATAGTCTTACATACAAAATTTTAACATAATATACTTTTAAACACTTTTATTATTTTTAAAAATTATATTTTAATTGTATTTGTAATATTGCCTAATTATAAAGATAAATGATTATTAATATACCATAAAATGTTATTAATTATTCTTCTACGATTACCCATTAAACAAGTATTAAATTTATCTTATATAACTTTTAAATTACATATCATAAACTATTCATGTTATTTATATTAATATTCATTAGAAATATCTTGTACTATAAAATTTTTTTACAAATTTATATAAATGTTATGTGTAAAACTAGTTATATACTAATTGTTATAAATTTTAATATACTTTAAGCTGAAGATTATGTAATTTAAAATGAAAACATATAATGTAAAATAATGTATTTTACATTTTAATTGTTTTTAAATTATTTTCTGGATAATGTTTAATGTGCAGTACAAATTCTTATAATATATTTTTATTACCAAAAATATAAATGATCACGCCAGTAGCTCTATAACTTTATACTGAGTATAATGAAATTTCATATTTTTCTTTTCGATTAATAATGAAATCGTTGCGATTTGTTAAAAAAAAATTATTTGATGCTTGGAAACTATCAACGTCGTATGTTTCGTCCAAACATGCCATGTACTGTGACTCACCTGTAGGTAATAAAGGCAAAGACCAGAGCAACGAGGGAGATACTACCGCCCAGTACGACCACAAGACTTAGCACGCCATCCTGATCAAAAGAAGCCGCCAGACCCGTGGATATGCCATTGTCAATGCCATTTGAGGATTGCGGAAAGCCGTGTATCGCACCCGTATACAGTGTCTCCATCCTCTTAATTTTTATTGATTTACCTATAATTATAGATATGTGGATCTGGCAAGATTTTATTATAATTTAAAAATCATTAATTTTATTATTAAATTACAAATACGTATTTGATTGTATATTACATATGAAACCGTTAGTATTAAATAATGATTTAATTTGATATATATTTTATACGCATATGCATCGTATTTTTTAATGTGCACTGTAAATTTATATATAGATTTTCAAATATTCGCTAATATTTAAGAATATTCATCAATGATTTTTCGTACTTTTCTTTATTAAGCATATAAGCAATAAGAAAATTATTTGCTTTTAATAACTTAAATTATTATCAGTCCCTTTACTTATAGTTTATTAAAAATTTTATATTATCAATAACTATTAATCCTACATAAATATATTTTATCGAAAATAGATAAAATATACATATGCATATTTACTTATACATATATGTATGCTATTCGATTTTAAAGGTTTAGTTTATGGCTCGAACTACCAATTCAATAGTTCAGTGGATTAGTCTCTCGGCAGGATAACTTCAAAGGAAACAATAACAGACAAGGCTGAAAGATATTATGTATTTAGTAAAAACAATGTTTATTAATGTAAATAATTATAACAATATTGCACTTTGATGTAGAGAGAAATAATTCTATTGAAGTAGTGAGGGTTTATTCTTGCATTCTTGAATTATTGTAGATGCTATGGATGTGACTAAGTATCTTGAAGTTGAAGTAATGCCGATGTTGTAAATATCAGCTGATGTAGTCAGTCAATCATGCTTGTGGTGAGTTAGCATGAGAAGATGGTGTTTGAATCAAGTATGCGTGATGTATGAATAACTACTTGATATGGTGTAAGATGTTTAATGGAATTTATTAACTAATCAATTGTGTCTTTAGTTATTTATAAACCGTCTTTATGATTATAAACCTTACAAATCTGAAGGATTTCTTGAAAATGTCCTTATTGTCGATCAGTCGATATACTGTAGTCTGGCCTTGAGGATGATCTTGACTTGTTGCGTCATTGAGTCAAGTATTTTAGAGAATGCACAACCAAGTGTCCATCACCTGTCGACTGCGTCAGGGGATGCGAAATTGCCTAGGTTTCTTGTGCTAGATGTGACTAGTTTATTTATTAATATAAAAATAGGTACCTTGTAAAGTGTTGACAAGCTCTGTTGATTGCTGTTTAATTAATTTTCCCTTTGATTACTATTCCATTGGCTTCACTGTAATCACTATTTAATCTGTCGATTTCTTATTCATATGCAGGCGCGTAATTTTAACTATGATGCCGATTATATGCCCATGCATCGTCTTCACAGTATGTGTCTACACACACTGAGCGGCAGTTAGGCTTGAGTGAGAGCGAAGCGATATTACAAATGAGCGTATGAGCCTTTTGAATACGCGCACGAACCGAAGGCTTGATCGTTCCGTGGCGGCTCTACTGAAAATACCGACCGTTCCATGGCGGTCCTGCTGAGGGCAGATCGAGACCCGTGTACCATGACTTCTGGTGGTAGATGATTGAATCGGTTCACTATAGTCGGTCACTGCGGTCGGGTCACGGCAAGATGTTAGCCGCAAGCTCAGTTGGTCGAGGGTGGTTCGGCAAGAAAGCCGTTCAGCAAGCAAGAAGCTTTCAGCGAGAGAGGGAGACGCGCCGCGTGCGTCCCTTATATAGTCACGCGGCGGCTCACTTAGCTGGCAACAAGGCATCGTCGTTGTTGCACTAATTCTTACACGAGGCGTGGAAGGAAAATTCTAGAACCTTCGAGAATGTTCGACGAGAGAAATGTAGGAGTAATATCTTTGTGTGATCTTATAGTATATTAGATTTCATGTCGTAAAACTTGCTCGGACTTGCCGAGTTTTGTTTATAAGCATTCGCCCGAGTGCGCGTCCCGGTCCGATCGCGCGTGTCGTACGCCGCACAGCGCGTATGACCTACTTTTTCTAAAATTCATGGAACTGCATCAATCTCGAACATATTCAATCTACTTTTTTTCTTCTTTTTAATATTTAGTTTATTCATAATATAATATAAAATTCTTTTTACATTTTATATTTGGTAATAATTCATAATAATTGAATATTTCTTAAAATGAACTTAAACAATATTTTATTAGTTTCAATTAAAAAAAGAATTAGCTTTAATTATTAAATAACTCTTCAAAAATTTCCATGATTTTTAGATTACATAGACACAATTTAATTTTAATTTTTATGAATTATTCAACTGTAGTAAAAAATATTTTAATAATTTTTATAAATATCAAAGTAAAATAATATTACAATGCTAAATATTTAAAGAATTTATATAATTCTTTATATGTATATAACAGTAAATTACTTAAATTATACGATAAATGAAATTTCCTAATTATCATGTTTAATCAATGAACTTATTACAGTAGTTAATTTTGATTATATAGATTTAATATACCTATAAAAGTTTGTATATTATTCGTGTATTATCATAAATTTCAAATTGAAATTTAATTATGATTTTATATTTATTAAATAAATAATTGCAAATTACTTTTTAATTAATATTTATTAAATTTTATAAGGTGTAACATTGTAATATTATTTTTATATTTAAAAAATATCAATAACAATGTCAAGTTAAAAATCTTATTTTTAATATTCAAGAGTTTTTGTCATATAAGATTTTATTCATATTTTTTTTAAAAACTTATAATTAATATTAATATATTATTACTATATATAATAATACCGTTAATATTTTCATATCTATTTAATATAATATTAAATTTAGAATTTTCTAAAAATTATTCAATTTAATTCATTTTGTTTTTAGAATATATATATATATATATATATATATATATACACACACATTTAATACATAAATAAATATTTTTGTTAATAAACACATCGATTTTTCCAATAACTTTTTTAACATTATGTTTAAACATTAATTAGAAAAATTTTAAATATTAATTTTAATTCTTATGGAAACTCAATTCATAACATACTTTCTGGACTTTATAAAAGTTTCATAAAGATTTTTATTATAAATTTTTATATCCAATATTTATTAAGAAATCGATAAAATATTTGTAAATCGTTTTCGGCCTTCTCATACTTACATAATATTCTATGATATTCTGAACTTTTATACAACGTACTGATGTATGAATGCTAATCATTCATGGAATTTCTCAGTATTTTCATGATAATCTGATGATAGGTGTATCACTGGGTAGTTAATTCGTATCCTTCATATAAAGCAAGTATAATTCACATTATCCACACATACTAGCGAAAAGTAAACGACAGTATTGAAAGAGTAGCGATTTATAAGCTCTGATACTGATCAGTAGATGCATTTCTTCTCTTTCGAAGTCATATATAATATATCGTGGTTAATCGACACTTTTAATTTTAAATAATTTATTACCTATGCTAATTTTATTGTATTGTTTATATAGTAATATGAGTAAGAATTACAGAATAAAAATTCTTAACATTTTTAGTTTTGTAAATACTGACTTTTTATTAAAATTTTTCGAAGATTTTTTGGATGAAATTTTTTATGTTTATGTTCCATAATGCTACTATGAATATTTTCTACATATAATTATATAAATTTTTTAATATAATTTTGTTTTTCTGTTGTAAACTTTTTTTTCAAATAAAAATTAAAAAAGAGTAAAATTTTAATTAAATAACAAAAATATATTAAAAAACATCTTATGGTGAATAATAAATTTCAATTCACAATTTATAATCAGTTAAGTAAAATATAATATCAGAAAATACAATACAATATCCTATAGATTTACATGTTAATTATAAGGCTATGGATTAAATATAAGAGCTATTTGGTAATTTTTACTTAAAACAAATAAATTAATTTTTATAATATAAAAGATGAAGATACAAATATATATAAAATGAAGAAATTTTTAATCTGATAGTGACAAACAATCTTTCTTTTTTTTACTGTTCCTTTATATGGTATAAATAATAAGTTAAACATTTTAATATTATATATAAATTTAATATTATATATACTTTATATATATATAATATTATATATAATTTAGTATAATTGATATATATGACATTACGTATAATTAAGTATATGTTAGTATCATATAAATCAGTAATTTAATCGTTAAAAAAATTTGTTCATTATATCAATAATATATACAAATTTTGTATTATGACCGTGTTGTAATAATTAATAAAATGTGCAGGGAATTGAAAATAAAATACATATTTATATGTGTATATATCTGTTAATTAGTTTCAAATTTTTGTTATCATTTAATATTTAACTAAATAAATTTAAAAAATTTTTAAATTAAAATTCTAAAAAAATTAATTATTTCAAATAATTTTTTAAGATAAGAAATTATCATTTTATACTTATACATTTGCTATTTATGTATTTACGTATTAATATTATAATTGCACAGTAATCTTTTAGTCAATCTAAGAGAATGTAAAAGTACAGAAAATGTTTTTTAAAAACTATATTTAATTTATTTTGTAAGATGAAATACGAGAATAGTTACAAATTTTTAATTTTATTCTAAAAGTTTCATTTATCGAAACTATTAAATACATAACAAAAAGTCAAAAAATAATAACGAAAGAAAATAATTTTTTTTTTGTTAAATATAATTTTATAATATCTTTTTATTTAAATTTCAATAATGTAATTGATATATGCAATATTAAATGAATATTTTTTTATCTGATTAAATTTTGTATTATATCATAATATTTAAAATCTAGGTTTTATAATACTAGTAATATTATTTTTAGAATAATGCAATCCATAATATTGGATCATAAACTATAAACATCGTATATTACTACTGGGAAACACTACATTAATCTATTAAAATTCATGACTCGGAAATTTGAGTTTTACATTATTCGACCCCTTTTCAACTAATTTCTGTTTAATTTGCAAATTTATTACTTATATTATTATTAATATATTTTTATTAATTCTAGTGAAACTTCAATATACAAAATATGCAATATTCAATTTAAATAATTAGACAATTTCACTATTGTAAGTGTTCATAGGTTAATATAATAATTTTAATATTTCTGCAACTTTTATTTATTGAAGAAAAATATAAAGATAGAAGATTTCCACATGTTAATTTAAACATTGAAATTTTTATGCATTTAAAATATTGAGATCATAATATCCAAAAGATTGCAAAAAAATTGCAAATAAATTGCAAAAATAATTAATTTTACCTTATATAAAACGATAATACTCATTAATAAATGCATAGTAATAGTGAGATCATAATATGGGGGTAAGGAAAAAATCTATCAACAAAGAAATTATTTGAAGCAGTTACTGATAAAATAATTACATAAGTCATTTGACGATTTTCTACTGCTGCGTTTTCTATTATGTTTTGATTTGATTTGTTTTCCCTGTTAGAAGTTTTTGTAAGATAGCATTCTATATATTTGGACAACTTGCAATCTATGTATCTGTTATCTTTTTAATCCTCATAAAAAAGCTTCTGTAGTATGTTGATAATTGTAATGAAAATAATTAAATGAAGATGCATTAAATTTATATTTTATTTTTCGGCAACTAAGTAGGATCCTGACTTTTATGAATAAAGTTACTAGCAAGTGAGAAATGATAAAAGACAAACGTCGACTGATACTCAGTCTTTCTTTTTCATCCAACTTTTTGACGTAGACGAGTTAAGCTCCTGAATTTAAGCGTGAAGAGTCAATATTGCCATGGCTTACCTACATCATATGCCGAATTCAATTCTCTACATTTTCTTATTTCCATTATTTTCTCTATTTCTATGTATGCAAATATTCATCAGTCTTGATCATAAAAACACATACGATTTACCAATGTACGTTATTTTTATTTTCGTTTCGACACAACTCTGTGACCTGATCATATTATAAACTTCTGTTCACAAAGCTATTCGATAGTAATTACGATACCTCCAACTTATTCAAAAGTTTGTTTAGGAGTTCACATCCCTGACTCAGCATTACCTTGTATAAAGTTGCAAAAGACACTTTTAAACGCTATTTAACTATTTAATTTCTGTAATTTACTTTAAATATATATAATAATATTTATCTTTGCTGTACTGATAACCTAGTCATCCAATATAATCTACTAAATCACAATTGTTAATTAATTAAAAAATAAACTTAAGCTTTTTCATTTATATATTTTATAGAAGCATTAATTTTAATATTAACATTATACTTATTATTTATATATGTTAACATTAATCAATATGTTCTATGAGTTTATTTTATTAAAGTGTTGAAAAAATATCCTGGCAAATTTTGAACTATACAAATACGCATTATGTATATATAAATATGACGTTGACTAAAATATTAATCGATTACATTACTTAAATGAACTGAAAGTTTTTATGTCGCTTGCATTAACAATTGCGTTTTTATTTTAATTTTTATCATGCTCAAAAATACACTGAAAATTTGTTTGATTGTAGATATAATGGACCTAGAATTAAAGAAATGTGAGAGGCTTGAAACTTATTTTACACTACGATTTAAAACTTATGTAATCATTTAAACATTTACTATTATTTAATATTAGTTCGGTGTTAATTTCACACATTTTCATGTAAAAAAAAAATAATTGTAATATTTTCAATAATTTCAATCAAATAAAAGATGTATAGAGTAAACTTAATTTATGTAATGAAAGCTACAAAATTAAAAAATAGTTATTTCCAAAAAAAGAAAATTAGAAAATCAAAATTCAATTATTTTTATTTATACCAATACTTAGTATAAATATAACAATGTAAAAAAATTATTAATAAATATAAAAAATACAATTTTTTTTATAAAACAAAAGTAAAAACTTTTAAAAAGTAGTTTAATAATTAAACAAGCAAGAGCAGTTGTTCCGCAAGTTATCTATTTAGCCCTCTTGAATATGAATCTTGTTATACCTCCTTCGGCATATTTAATCAAAATATAAAATTTAATTTTTATCATGTTTGTACTGAAAAATTAAACCTATTATAATGGAATCTCAATAGCATATTATTAATTTACATCATCAAAAAATTATCAAAATTAATTCTCAATAAAATTATTGTAAATATATTTTATATTTACAAATCAAAAATTAACTATAGAAAAAGTTTTATTGCAGAAATTGAATAATTTTTACACACACCCATACACATTAATGATTAATAATGCAATAATTATTCATAATTACTAATATTTATTTGTGGTTAAAGATTTGACGGAATTAAATAATAATTAAAAATATAGATATTAATTGTCATATACAATTAAATTTAAGTGATATGTAGAATAGCCTCATTCATGAAAAATAATATAATATAAAGGAGTATTTTAATTATTTTTGACGATCACTTCTATAGAAATTAACGCATTTTTTTCTTCATATGCAAAAACTTACCTTATAATATATTTAAAAAGTAATACTTTATTTTAAAAATATAATAAAATCATTTGTAATGCAGGGTCAGTAGAACTTAAAGCATTCATTTTATATTTGAGTTTGATAAAATTTCTTGCATGTTAACATTTTATTATTTACATTTCGTACATTATCATATATAATATTGATTATATATAAAGATAAATAATATGTATTACGAATATAAAGGATAAATATTGTATTATATTTATATATGAGTAGCCGAATACATATAAATATAAATAATATAATTTTAAGTATAGATTACTGTACATTCTGTTGATGGTAGTTGGTGATATTCTCTTTAATGTAAATAAAGTTTAAAAGAATTTCCTTATTATTATAAATTAAAAATTAAATGTTATGTTGTACTATTTATTATATCTACTATATAATCTATATATTATATTCACATAAGGCCGAAACCATTTATCAGTAGAGTATTTCATTCATGAAATCTTTTAATCTTCCCCTATTCCAGCTTAAGTAAAAGAAATGTTTGGTTTCTAAATGTTTTGATTTTATTATTTTATTAAAAGTCATACATGTTTGTAAATATAATTTAAATAGCATAATTAAAATCGATATATGTTTATTAATTCAGAATTTCACATTCACGATAGCCTTACTACATTCACTGTGTATAAATTACATTTACAAATAATTATATATAACCACTAGGATAAAATTTGAAATAATAAAAATTTCGTTATAAAAAAAGGATTTAAGTAACAGTCGTATGATTAGATTGATCTTAAAAATTATCTATATGAGCATTTTCTAATGTGACTACTTTTTAAGATAAATTTAAAATAAAAATTCAATAGATAGATAAAAATGTTTTAAATTAGTTGGAAACACTTTTAAAATTATGCATTTTCTAGAATAACAAGGGAAGAAAATGCACAGGAAAGTGGGAACGCTGTATTCTGAAGGTACCAATGAGTGGATGAGTGCTGTTGCAATTGTCATAATATGGTGAAACATTGGGAATTGGTGGTACCGGGCCCGAGGAAGCTTCGTTTATCCTCAGCTCCAAACTAAGACTCTGGGCCACGATTGATCATTCTACTCGGATCCAGTCGAATCGACTCGGGTCGACTCGGAGGTTAAGTCGTCGCAGGGTGTGATAGTTATAATGAGGAGGGAGTGGTTCAACTCATTCTTTTCTTCATGTTCTGCAAGCGTTGCACCTAAGTACTTTCTTATGCATATTACTAGCAATAATTCGTTCACCTGTATGTTTAATTATATAAATATATTATATGTATGTTAAAATATATAAATATTATATAAAGATACATAATTTAAAGACAATAATATGTGCTACACCCCTTATTAGATAACAGAACCGATATATTCATTACTGTGTTATAACCATAGATCATCCAATTAAATTTAATATTTCGATCAATAGCATATCTACATTTTACTTTTTGTTATTAAACTTTAAGAAAGCCATTATGCTTAATTAGTAATATGATTTTACTTATGTGACGCTTCATTACACTTAATTAAGAATTGCATTTTATAATTTTATTCAAAATTCAATGATAGAAACTGTGAATAAATAAAGTTCTAAAATAAAATAATAAAATTTCATAATCGCAAAAGATCAAAATCATAAACAAAACATAAATAAACACAAATGTACATTTGGTGCTTCTTACGGAAAATAAATTTTTATTTTAATTTTCAAAATTATATAGATTAAAAAACTCTTGATATTTCATAATGCATTAATATAATGTGCTATCGGAACAATCATACTGTATTAAATATATTTAAAATAGGGCATAAATCAAATTCGTGGATCATGTACTATTCCAAAGTATTAGCTTAAATATTTTATTGGCATTTTTTTTATATTATTTTACCCAAAAATGATCAAAATCTGAAAAGAATAACTTAACGAATATCAGCATATAACAAGTCATCAAATGTTTATTATAAACATTTACAAATTGCAGGGAAATTAATATTTACATTTGATTTAAAAATATTTTCTCTTTAAAATGTTGTATGCAACGTAGTGTTTAATGGAATAATTAATTTTTAGCAGTTTACTTCCTTTTCGCTTATTTTTCATAAGTTAGAATAAAACACGAAACATTAATTATTATAAATGCGATAACTATTTACATTAAATTTTCGAGAAAATTTCAATTAAATCTATTTAAATGCTATTACTTGAATGCCATACATTAAACAAGCGATAGATATTTTTAATAATATTAAAGCAGAAGATAAGGTTAAGAATCAAGAAATATGTACAAAAAAATGTATATTAATTATATAAACATGAAAAATTTATATTATGTAATGTATATATGGAAACAATCAATTGAATACTTTTTCTTATTATATATTATTTAACTTAAAAAATCATATAAAATGTTAAAAAAAAACATAATCAATATGTCTATACTTTTGTACATTATCAACGAGTAAATTATGATTGAAATATAAAAACGATAAAATTATTGATTTAGTATTCATAGGAACAATATATCATAATAAGAACCCAAGAATGAGATCAATATATAATGAGATCAACTAAAAAATTATAATTATATTAATGTTGATAGTTCAGACGGAGATACCAATTTTTACAAAATTAATAAGTATGAAATTGGACTTACAACAAAAAATTTTGTACTATTCTTTTCCAAGCTCTCCTGCATTTTTCTAATTATCCATTAGCAATGATCAGCTACTATCGATCATAACGTTCACATTCTATGCAACTATATAATATATTAAATTCTAAAATGATATTTATTTCAAACATCATTAAAATTATTCATAATTAATTAATATATACGCAGATATAAGTATTACGTTCATAAATAACTTCATTCTAATATAAAAAACTGTATATTAGGATGATTTGACATACAACATGTTAAGATAATTTTAGAGTTGAATTAAAATATAATAGAAATTTTAATTAAATAGAAATTTTAATTAAATGTAAATTTATTATAAAAATTCGATATAATTCATATTAACATAATATATTTGTAAAATGGTTAACGACTAATATGATTTAAGTTTTTTGTAATTAAATAATATGGAAATGTTTGTATTATTTCAATTAAAGTAACGTAAAAAAACTACTGAATAACATTAGAAAATTAGTATATGATGAGAATCACATATTTTTAAAAATTTTGTATTTTAAATTACCAAATTATTTAATTTAAATGAATTTTCAAAATTTATCATATTTAATATTTAATTCAAATTTTATAATCGCCTTATTTAATATTAATAAAAATTTTTAAGTATTCGATCATAAATCAGTAAATAAATATCATAAATAAATAATAAGTAATGTTACTTCATTAAAAAATTATAATTTTATTTTCAATAGCCCTTTAACTTTATAATGATCTATATTTTATTCATTTAATTGACTATAAATATATCGGATATAAATAACAAGTAAGCATCTTCCATCAAATTTGATTAAAAAGTGATAGATAAGAGATTGAATGATAATGTCAGTACAAAATACTTACCAGGGTTAGTATCGTAAAATCAATTATTTCTACGTGATGAACGTAATGACTATCGATGGGTTGTGATTACCTCTCTCGCATCAGCGTAACGAGCAGCATGAACTCGCAATCGATTATCGCACGAAATACTTTTGGCTCGAGGACAACTGTATTATGCATTAATATGTGCTTAAGGCTATTTATGAGAAGATCTTTGTTATCGCCAACCTCCGCATTTTCTCCCTTTTAATGTGTGGTCCACTTGTTTTTTTCTTGGTAAGTATATCACTCTCCACTCTCGCGTAATTTTAACTGTCTTGCTACTTTAATATTCTTTTTCGTTAAACGAATTGTAAATTTTTAATAGTCTCAGCACTTTATCATTTTCGAAAAGAATTCGGAAGAAACTCTTCCGACGTAGTACATACATAAAAAATCGTAGGCTATTTGAACATTTAACTTTCTTTAATAATTTCGATTCATCTTTTTATATTGAGAAATAGAAAAGATAGCTTAATTTCTACCTATTTCTCGCCTCACCTATTTCTTAAAAAGAATGCGGTAACAATGGAGAAGAGAAGAGGTTAAAGCAAATAGTTTCACTAATCGAATTACACGATTGGAGCACTGAACGAGCGATTTCATGGCTTTCTAATGGACGAACGGAATACGATTTATAATAAGGCATCTTTTTACGGTAGATTTCGCGAAGATGACGACGAAGAGTTGTTCCTAGTCACGATTGGTCGACGTTCCGAGCGCGACTGAAAGTTCCCGCGAGCAATTCTTGCGGAGGTTCACCGAGCTGTCAAGTAGTCCATGCGCATGCGATCATGACTACCGCTGAAGTTATATACATATGCGATCATATGATTTGGAAGTGCCTCGCACGTGCCTCCTTTCCACATTTCCTATTGAGAAGAAGAAAATTACAAGCTGTGTCTGCGTGCATGTCATGTACGCATGCATATATGAAAAAATCAAACAAACAAAATATATGTGGAGAAAGAGGGAAAATCGATGTATAGTGCATATATTTTTACATAGAAAATTGAAGATTTAAAAGATGATATATAAATAATAATTTACAATCATGCTACGTTGTTCAATTATTCAATCTTTGTCTTAAATAATTAAAGATTATTATTGAATACCTTATTTAATATATAATTAATTTAATAAATATGTGTCATTCATTTTATGTCAAAGCAAAGTACTATATTAAATATATTAATATATCATATATTCATATATTAATGAATATAATATTTAATATTTTTTGTTTTTATATTTACTAATAATATGTTTTTGTAAGTTTTTATTTGCAAATTTTCCTATAACATTAAGGATAATTTTAACAAATTAAAAATATAAAAAATTAACGATGATAATAATCATATCATCATATCATATATCATAACATAACATCGATAATCATCTATATGAAGAAAAATTATCGTTCTCTTCTGTTTTCATTTTGTACTCTATAATTGATAATATTTTTTTGATAACTGGTATTTTTGTTAAATATTTACTTAAAATCTTCAAATTATGTGATGTTTTATAGCATTTTAATTACAAATTTAGAAAAAAATTGAATGTATACATTGAAAATACTAGATAAGAATATTTTTATTTTGATTAAAAATTTTAATTTCTTAATAAAGTTAAAAAGGTGAAATGTAAAAAATAAATACACGAATGTATTTTTATAGAGCTCTGAGGCTAATTAACAATAGACATTCACAACTCTTATTAAATTATTTTTAATGTACGTTTAAAAAAAAACACAATATTGTTATATTTTCTTGCTTTCGGAATACTAAATAAGTAATTTTACTTCATTTGTGAACAGGCAAATATAATATTCGGCA
>NW_011948419.1:6752878-6917589 GCF_000503995.2 Ceratosolen solmsi marchali | reverse complement strand
CAATAAATAAAGTTATAATAAATAGAAAAATATGACGACGATAAGGTCCTTCGAAAGAGTATTTCTAAAATTACTGTTTGTAAGCTCATTCGTTATTACTAAATTATAATTTAATGTATTATTAGTTGATAATTTTTATTTAATATATTTAAGAAATATTATTATCAATTATATTTGGAAAAATTAATTTTATCTCCGAAAATTACCAATGAAAATATTATTATTTATTCTTTAAAAACTATCTGATAATAAGAAAAACAATCAAATTATAATGAACTACTGTGAATAAACATATAGGTATTGTTCTCATAATGATTGGCTGTATGAAATAATATAAATATTGAAATAAAAAAAATTGATGTTTTAACATCATTTTAACATACTTTTACTAAATTTAAATTACAATCATAGTTTAATAATTATTTAAAGTAAGCGATTAAAACTAATGTTTATAAATTAATGTATAAGAATATAACGTACTTACTAAAGCTAAATAAGGCAAATTAAAATAATAAAAATACAGAATTGATTATCTATATATATATATATATATATATATATATAATCTATCTGTACTAGATAGTACAGATCTATCTATCTATCTATCTATCTGTGTACATATATATATCTCTATATTATTATGTATATTCTATAATTAAAACATTAAAAAATTCTCTACCTACCTATAATGGACTAATACTTGGCTATATCTACCTGTCCAAATCAACGAAAAATCTGTCATCTGTCCAGTTGATTTAGATTTGTTAGATTGATTAACTTTGATTGATTGAATTGATATTCAAAAATTTATATTTTGATATAAGACAATGAAATCTTTTTATGCTTAAAGAAACTAATTAATTATTGCCATTGGAATTTAGAGTTAATAATTGTTTCTTATGTAATTAAAGATATGGACCAATTTTATTGGATAATGAAAGTATCCGAAGCATTTTATTCCACAGATAAATTCTATATTAATTAAATCTAAATTAATTATATATATATAATTCCATATAAATACAGGGGATTACAATAAACATACCATTAAATGAATAAACTGATTAATATTAAAGTAATATATACATGACTTGAAGATAAGGATTCATGCATAGTGAATTACATGTTACAAACCCGCACATTTTCGTGTTTTCGATAAATGTTTAATTATTAATATTTAATGAATATTAAGTAATTGGTCTGATTTAGGTAGCAATTTCGTAAGATAAGCATTTACCAATTGTACAATGCAGTATAATTATTTTTTCAGTTTTACTTACTTTTTGTTTATTTCATAAATTTGAATATTTAGATAATAAATTATATTACCACAAAAAAAATTGTTATTACCAAACATGTGAGAAGTGTAAAAGACGAAAAATGTATTCCTAAAATTAGTGATAAGAGATTTATTTTGTTGTGTAAGCAACTCGATTTTATACTTATTTATTTATTTCTTTTCAGATTTATAGCAATTTTTTAGAAATTAAAATCATCAAAATTCATTTCGAATATTAAACGTTATTAATTTTTTCGTTTTATACACATCTACATTATTGAATAATTTAACGAAAGAGGTTTGTTTATATAGTTATTTTAATTTGTAAAATTATTTTAGAAATAAGTAAAGTAATATAATTTTAAAAATACTGACGTACTGAAATTCGAATATATACATAATATAAATAAATTGTCATACCAATATTGCATATAATTATATACATTTAGTAATCATTTTAACAAATTGTAATTAATGTAATTGTTTTCTTATTGAAAATGTTCCGTGCTCAACAATATATTCTAATGTTTTAATTGTATACTTTGTTCAAACACATATTTCGTAAAGATTTTCACAGTACATTTAATAGCTGAAAATAATTATTTCTGGGTATGTACTCAAAATATATACAAACTATAATATTTATAATAAAATAGTACTTTAAAAATTACAATAAAATTCTTTATAAAGTTTTTCTAATTTGATGAATAAATTTTCTAATTTATAAATAATTTTTTTAATTTTTAAATAATAAAGAATCTGTTGAATTAAGTAATTATTTTTATTTGAGTTTAAACAAAATATATTTAAAGCGCAGACAGAGTATATAAGATTATTGTCAAAGTTTAAACTATTAATTGATGAAGTTATTAGTTATTCATGTTCTTTACTATTAAATTAAAGCTTTAAATTGTTTCGGATATAAATTCATAAATTTACCAATTCGTTTTTAGGTACGTTTTTATTGATTAGGATAAAATATGGATTTAGGTATTTTTTTAATTTACTTCCTTTCTAAAATAATTTTAATTACCAGCCAACTATTATTTTTATATTTTTATTAAGTTCTTATCATTTTTTTCGCAAAATGATTAATCGATAAAACGTTCACTATAAAAAATATTTAAAAATATATTTTTTACTTATTAAAAATAATTTATTACTCTTAACAAATGCATATTATACTATATTTCGTTATTCACATTCTACAAAAAAATAATTTATCAATAAAACTAAATATATTAAACATTAATGTATTTAAAATTAATTTTTTATACGTATAAAATATTATAATAAAAAAGTTATTACAAAAATAATTAACTTTCATAAACACATATTATTAAAGCTTTTAAAAACATAGCAAGATTGAAACAAAAAGGATTTTTAGATAATCTACATTCCTTGTCACTTTAAAAGCTTTTCTAAAAAGTTGTATCATTAGCTTCAAACCAGATCAATATATCATTATTAGACAAAAGCAAAAAATACAAAAATATTACAGCTTTTGAAAAGTACTTTCACAATAATCTAAAAACCATAAACGTATACATTTTTTTTAAAGTAAAAAGTATATTCATTATTTCATTTGAATCTAATAAAAAAAAATTAATCTTAAATTTACAATTATTATTTTAGAAATAAAAAACAAAAGCAATTAATAATTGAATATACTATTACTAATTAATTAATACAATATTATTAATTTAATTTATTATTTATGAATAATACTTAGATCTAACGTTTTTCAATCATTATATTTTGAACAATTAAATTATTGATTAAATTAATGTTTTGCATATCTTATTAATAAAATACTTAATGAATTTATTTTTATTAAAATTTTCCATTTCTTTTTTCGTTCAAATTTTTTAAAATATTCGAATTTTAACATTTTCAAAAGGTTCCAGTGTCTATTTTTCATATTAACTGTTTTGAATTATTATAATTTCATATTTAAGGAGTTTAAATATATATAAAAATTTGTTTAATCACTTTTTTGCAATGTTTATAAAATAATTTTAGTATTTAGACCATTAATGAATTTCATATTAAGAATAAATGTTTCGGAGCTGAAATGTATTTTAAAAATATAAAAATATAATACTAGTAAATATTTTTAACTATCAGATTATTTATTACTCATTTCTCAATCTTAGTTTGTAAATGCCATTATGATTTATTAAGTTTTATTTATTAAACAATTACAGAGTTTATATAAATTACAAATAAATTTGTAAAATTTTATGAATAAGTATAGTACCAACTATTGGAAGATATTTATAAATTAAAATATTCTTTAATAAACAAATGCTATACATTAAGCAACAAAATGTCCAAATATTTAATTTATTTTAGCTTATAAAGTTTTATTAATTATAGATAATAAAGAAATTAATTTATGAATTATTATTGGTTAAAAGAATAATTATTTGATGACAGAATATATAATTGTCAATTAGATTGATAAATATTATAAAAAGATTATTCTTCTACTATAAATTTATATTTATACTTTTCCCTGAAATCGAGCAAACTATTATTTTTTATTAAATTTTATAATTTTATATCAAAAATATCTTCAAATATTCTATTCACAAAATAGTATAAAGTAATTCCTATTATTTTCTGTATATTTCTAATAAATGTATAAACTAGAAAAAATTGAATATACTATTCAAAGTATTTAATCTCACTAGAATTACATTTTAATTTTAATTTCCATATAACTATATGTTCAGATTTTTAAAAATAAATATGTGTTTAAATTAATCATTATTATTTGATTTTACAAATACTAGCTTCTCTTTTGCATCGATTGCTACACTACAATGATTTCGTGTATGTTCGTACATCAGTTTCACAAACCGGGTAATATTTAGTGATTGAGCATTCTAGTTCATAAATTCTTTGTACATTGATTTCTCTAGATTGATTATTAATATTTCTATATATATAAATAGTGACCTAACGTTTTTCTTAATATTAAATTTTTTAAATTATACAACTATATAAATATACTTTATTAAGTGAGTTATAAAATCATTTTTTAATTAAACTTAAAATTAAATATTAAACTTAAAATTAAATACTGAACTTGAAATTTATGTTTTTTTACCTTTAAATAACTCTTAATGTCCCATTTTCATCCGTTATATTATCAAATAACTATTCATAATATTATAAATGACTATAAATTCTGAAAAATATTTTTAAATAATTAATCATAGTTTCTATTGCCGATTATAGATACATTAATTTTATTAGTTTTTTATGGAGATTTATTCTTTGATACTAGTTAAAATTTGAATTATGACTTCCTTCAATTCATTCGATTACATTGAACAATAACATTCGATGGAGCTGGCGGTTTGCAGTTCTGAATGGAGAAACTGGAAGTCTAATAATCATTTCTGTTTGCTCTTAAAAATTTAATATTTGGACCAATCAATCATCGATACTTTAGTTCATCAAATAGTCTATCGTACACTCCCTTAAGTCTTCAATCTGCTTTCATGTTTTGTTCTTCGAAATTTTTATAAAACTTTAGCTTACAAGAGTGGCTCTTCTAGCATCCTTTTTCTTATAGATGAAAAAAATGATTTTATTCGTATGTACCAGCACATATAACAATCATGATAGTGAATCGTGAAATAATTTCGGTTTATTAATATATCAATATAATAAATTACTGTATACAACAAAACTTTATCAAAATTTACTAATAAGAAAAAATTTTCTTTTTATTTAGCTATTATTATTTATTTAATTTCTTAGCAACGGTGTTTATAATAAAATCTTTTTATTATTTTCAATATTAAAATGTATTGATTAAAATTTTATATAATTTTTTATTTTTTTAGTTTATAGTTTTCATTTAAAAATGCTTTATTCAGATAATTATTTTGATGAACAATAGGATTAAGTAGCAACATCTCCTATATTATTCATTTCTCAAAATCTTTATTTTTTTTCAAAATATAAAAAAATATATTTTTTCATTAAGTTTTTTAGTATATTAATCTTTTTCTTTCTACTTTTGTTTTGCAATATTCAAAACAAATAACACAATAGAAATAAATGTACTTAATAAATAAAGATTATAATTTTGTAAAATTCAAAATTGTACAATTCTAAGTTGAACGAAGCAACACAAAAATTAAAGATTATCAATTCAATGCATTTTTTAATTGTTTAAATATGGTCCATTGATATTTAATCAACAATATATGATTCACAATATTTTTAAAAATTCAAGTGATTGTTTATTCTTATAAAAACTTGATGACACTTTTATGATTTTTATTAGACAGTTGATATAAATATACTTGAAAACTTTTTGAATCATAACAAAGATCTACCGTCAAGTAATTTTTATTAACATATTTCATTATTTTGGTGCTACTCTGACTTTAACTATCACATAATGTAATCAATTTATGATACAAAATATAGTCAGAATCATTATTCAAATAGTTTTCAAAATATAGAAATAAAAAAAGATATTATTCCTGTTGAATCTATAAGTAATAAATGTTTACTAATAATAGTATGAACGGTATTTTAAATAGCATTTTTACAAATATGTTGAAAAGATATTTATGCAAATTATAATTAATGTGCTATCATGAAAATAAGAAAAAAACTCATATTTTATTGAATATCAATATTATATAATCGTAAACATAGTTAAAACTAACAACCAATTTAATGTCTATACTAGCAAAATCAAATACATGAAAAATTATGAATAAATTTTTTCTTACATGTATTTGTAATTTAAGAAGTTCATTTAAGAATATTAGTATCGAATAAATTATTAATACGTATTTTTGCTACATAAATTTTTGTATACTTATTTTTTATTTAAATAAATTGAATTCTTTTTTAATTTAACCAAAAATGTTTAAGACTGTAAATAATTGATTTAATTTTAGGAATACGACAGATATTTGAATTCATATTATAATATTACATAGTTTAATATTATATGTTTATATTCATATATAACAGGATATACAGAATGATGTTTATTTTATTCTACTTCAGATATTAGAATCTTCTATTAGTTGCATGTTCCTTTGTGAGCAATTGTAACACCTAGAAAAAAAATTTCATTCGATTATATAACGTTTAATACTATAAGTAATATTTTATTAAAATAAAAAATTGTATGATATTGTGTAATTTTAAATAGCAATATTAAAATATTTTACATAATTTAAAATTATTTACATAAATAAAAATTCATAAAATACGTGTTATAATTAATTTCTGAAAAAATATATTTAGTTTTTCTTGTTTACGAGTATTATAAAAGTATTTGGTAAAAATTTTGGGAATAAATATTTCAGGATTGTAATTATATTTTAAAGTATTTTTTAAATTATTATATTTGAAATATGAAGTACGTACTTGTATTATGGCATTTATTTAAACAGTTAAGCTGCATTTGGTTTTCATATGTTTTTCCGTCAGTTCCACAAATTGGATCGTACAAACCAATAACAATACATCTGCAAAATTTGGTCGTTGATTCTGTGGCTTCAGTTAGTATGAATAGAATATTTACTACAAAGAATTAAATATGCAAATTAATAAAAAAAGGAGATTCACTTGTTGATTTAAACATTTTTAAACAAGGTGATTAGCTAACCGAGAAAAATGATACTTTTGAAAATGAACATTATAAATATATGACTTCCAATTCACATATAAGAATAAAATTCTATATTCACACAATCGTGCTCAATTATTTATAACTATGACATTGCAAAATTTCGTGTTTTAATAAAATGAGTATATGAAAAATATATAATTATAAATTTATTACTTATAATTTAATCTATATTAATTTAATTTTTATTATTAGTAAAATAATAATAAATAAAAAAAGTATATCATGCATGAATTAGACAAAGACGGACAAATAAATATAAAAAGTTTGAAGCATATTACGTCATGTAAAAATATTGAAAACAACGTATGTAACTGTAAGTATATATATATATATATATATGTATATATATATATATAGTAAAGTATTATATAAGTATATATAGTAAGTATATATATATATATATATATATAGTAAAGTAATATAACCATTTATATTCTTTTTTTTTATTTATATGTTCAGAAATTATTTGAATAGGGATATAATAACAAATTAATAATAAAACTCTATAAGATGCTTCTTTTATTCAGAATGCAATGATTCAAGAAATCAAAATTCAATCGTATAAATTGAGATTGTACAATGCAAGTTTATATACAAAAAAAATTGTACAGATTATTGCATCAGATTTCAAGGTCTCATTAATATATAATCCAATTATATATATCTAAAATTTATCTGACAAAAATTATATACTACATATTAATCAAAATTATTAAGAAATAAAATACGTATTAAAGTAAGCATAGTTGTTTGTTTATATTTATTTATCATTTTAAATCAAATACATATATAATCTAATAAAATTATAAAAGTTTCTAAACTTATTTTTCATTTCTATATATTTTATACGTGGCATAAAATTTTATAATACTTTTTGTATTTGGAAATAAAAAAATATCTATTGTATATAATTATTTCCTACTAATCTGCTTTATTAATGAATTGTTACCCACAGAAATATGAAATATTTATTTATATGATATTTATTAAATTACCAATTTAATATAAATACGATATTTTAAAATTTAAAATAAATTTTAGAAGCATTGTAACATCGGGAACTATATGGATTCTATGTAAAATATTTTAGTATCTGAAAGAAATTTTTTTAAGTTAATAATAGAATTTAATAACTAAATTTATTATAATTTTGTATGCAAAATATAAAATATCAATTATATTATTTAAATTTTAATAATCTTCCACTGATTTTTACTTTCTTGCATTATAGATAATTAAATGTATTTATAATTTATCGGCTAGTAATAAAACTGCACTTAAAAATTTATGTTTAATGTTTATTATAGTATAAACTCATATTACACAAATGATTAAAAAAATAGAAAATTTCCTTCCTCTTACAGTAACTATAGTTTTCGAGTAATATTATATAAATATATAATTACAATTTTTATTTATTGAAAAATTGAATTTTTTAAACGAAAAAAATGTAATGAAACAATATGTATAATGTACTTGTACGCCGCATATTTTTAAAAAGTTAATTCGCATTTTTTTTAGGTTTATTCCGTTGCTTCCATAAATTGCGCGATATAAATCTGACAAAGCTTGTCTTAGATTTTTTCAATGGAAAAAACAATATTTATTACAAATACTAAACACAAACTTTAACGAAGAATTTATAAAAAGTGTAAAAATAATTAATTAACAAACAAAAAAAAATACTTTTAAAAATGGTCATTGTATATAAAATAAAATAAAAAGGACATATATATAATTATAAAAATTTTGAAGCATACGTTATATAAAAATATTTGAAAAACATATTCAGCAGTAACGTTCATGTAAATAGTGTAATATATTTTGTTTTATGTATATGAAATATGTATTCAAATATTGTATTCGAACTATATATTCAATTAGTATTATTTGTTATATTTAATATTATATATTTAATTTATACTAGAATACAAACTAATTATATTCGATTATTAATTTATAATATTACTAATAATATAATTACTAATAATACTTCTAATGAGAAAAATATAATTATAAAAATATGTATCATAAAAGAAGTCACTTTATAACTTGAAATTTTTGAAATATTTTTATTAAAAATAGAGAAAAATAATTCTAACACAAAATCTACAAATAAATTGCATTTATTCTGAACTGAATTTATTGGAAACGGGACTATATTAAGTTAATATCGAATGTGCCATTCGCTTCCTGCTATCTTTATCAAAGATAATTTAGTTATAAACTCTGTTCAAAGATTCAAAAACTATTTTGAATGCCACGATAAAGACATTATATGATTTACAAAAGTTCTATAGAATTTTTATAGCGATTATATTTTAAGTGGCTAGTTAATTTGGAATTTATAGGTACTACATAAAATAGAAATTATTTATTTATATCTATTACATGGAAGTAATGACAATACATCATTAAGTGAAAAATTAATTGAAAATATGACAAAAAAATAATCCTCAAAATAATCAATGTTTTCTATGATTTTTTAAAACATTTAAAAAGAATGTTGAAATACTTTCTATAAATATTGTAAATTTAAAAAAAAATATTATTTACACAACCAAAACATAATATACATAACTAATATAAATTAAATTTTCAACGATACATTTTACAACATGTAATTAAAACATTATAATTAATATATAAATATATAAATCGATATAAAATATATAAATTTCAAGTTATTTTTATAGTATAATCACGTATAAAACAGAAGTAAACCAATATGTAAAATGGGCGTAATCAATTTATAAACATAATAATGAAATAATTAGAAAAGAGCAAAGACCGGACATCGCTGTTACTATTAAGAATATCGGCTATAGGCTAGATAGGCTAGACCATCTCGGTAAGTTGTTTTTAAACAAACAATTTAATTTTCCTCGATTTCAACAATTATTTTATCTTTAAAAAAAAGCGAATAGAAAGCGTATTGAGATGTTTATAAAAGTCTGCCCTTTCAGAATAATTTTTTTCGACTCAAGTAGTAAAAAATCCACAATTAGAATTATGTCTTCTCCGAATTCTCTTTTTCCTTGTATTCGTATCTCCTAACACATTGGCCCAAATTTGCAGATATAGATAAGTACAGGCCACGAGTTGGACAGATATCGTATCACATCTTACGTAAATTCATGTATATCCCAAAATACATTAAAATTACATATAATAAGTATAATATAATTATGTATAATAAGTAATAAGTTAAAAACACAATAAGTAATATAAATATAGTAAATAGGAAGAAAACAGAATTAAAACAACAAATATTTCAATATAATCAAATTTATTGTAAAATCATTTGAACTCAACGATATAATAGCAATATAAATTACATGCAAAGTATTCGAGATAATAAAATCCTGAATATTTTCTAACTAAAAATTTTCTATAGTATATATAAAATAAAATGTAAAATCGATAGTTTTTGAGTACTAACAATCACTATTATGTACTATATCTTACGACTAATCGTCTGACGAACTTACGAAATCAACATGGGTTTGCTTACTTTGCAAGCAATTAATTTATAACCCTAAACTTCGCGACGTTTTGAAAGCGACGCAAAATTATTAAACCTATACCATATTCGTTTTTTATAAAAATAATTATAGCTTTCAAATAATATTAATACAATACGAATGATGCTTTTTCCCAAAAGTAAAATACTGAATACAACTGGCTCATTTAATGAAAAATACGAAGCTACATCAATTCAATTATAATTTCGTAAACATTTTCATTTCTATGAATTATTTACAGATTAATAACATGATCATATAAGGCGCTTCTTTTATTCCTAATACAAAGATTCAATCAATCAAAATTGAATCATATAAAATAAGATGAAGAAATATATGCATAAGGCTTTCAATAGTACAAATATAAAAAATATGTTCAAATAAGACGATTATAAAATAAATAAAGTACATATGCATATTATTACACTATTCGATCTCACTATTGATTTAGTTTGATTTTAAATGTATGCCATCTTTGTTGAGATTTTTTTCCTGAATATGACTAAACATCTCAAATTTGTCTTGATTTTATGTCCAGTACTTAATGTCGATAATCCTCAAAAAAAACTCCATAAAATCTATATTCTAAAAAATTTATGACAGTTCAAGAGTTCTAATTAGTATTTAAAATAATTGTTTAATATCGTCTATATGTGTATAATTGTAAGTACATTTTTTATGAAAGACGGAAATTGCTTCAAGTCCCCATAGAGACAGTTAGAAACATCAGAATTCATAAACATATTAATTTTTCTCTTAATTTTACGTCTTCCATTAGTCAATAACATTATTTGATCAAATTCTGTATAAAATTATCGAATTATTAAGAATACTTCTTTATTAACATAGAGGAACAATAATTTTAAATCTTTTGAATATATATTTTTTTATTACTAGTTAAAAATAAATACCGAAAAGTGAACATAAATTGTAAAAAAAAAACATATAATTGTAATTTAATTTAGATATTTATGGCCTTTGATAGTTCCTCGTGCTTCTATCAGACTTATCTAGTATTTTTGCTTACAGAGACTTTTCTATGTAACACGGAATTCGCTTTGTAAATAATACTAGAAAGAAATTAGTTTAATAAATTTCATCAGTTATCCGCACGCGCTTCTCCAATTTCTATACACCTGTATTAACTCTGAATACTATTAATACATGGAGACTATGAATTCACATACTTTATTTTATTTTTAAATATTGACTTTGATACTTCTGTTGATAGTTATAGCACTAATTTGTGCAGCATTATCGCGTGCCTATCTCCGGCAACTTATATCTTATATCACATAGATCTTGTTGCATTCTTATCGTCATATCGTTACTGGTTAAGTAATCTTTAGATTTCCTGCTAGAGTTTGACAATATGACGAACTCTGAGGATAATACCGACGTTGTGACAGTCGATGAATTCATAATTCGAACCGGACTTTTCCCAACTCTCAGTATATTACACAATTACCACGTGGCCTTCTTCTCGACGAGGTCCAAGAAAAATACATTTGTAGGTTGGTTTTCTGTTTTGATCTACAACTGATTCAGAGTCTTCGTCGAAAGCAGGGACAAGATGTCCAACTGACTTGATTTTTATTTGTGGATTCAGAAAGGATCGCACTTACGTGTTCCGCATGTACAAATCCTCCTCAATCCAACTGCGTAACTTTTCTCTTTATGCCGCTCTCAGGAAATAGTGGTCCCGACACCAGAATCTTTTCTTTTAGGTACTGATAGTGCCTTAATCTTGTTACAGCATAATCCTAAACATTAAATATATTCATTATTATTATATAAAAAAATATATATTAATGATGGTTAAAGTACCTATTGTTTATATTTGTTATAAATGTAAATCAATGTATACAATAAATAATTATATGCTCCTGATTTTTGGTCAAAATATTTAAACAATAATATTGTAAACATTGGATATTAATATTTGAAATTTATACAATGTTAAAAACTGTATTTATAGTCATGTTAAAATTGTTATTTGCTGAGAAATTGCTTTAAAGAAAATTATACTAATGTAATTAAATAGTTGTTTATATAATTATTAAATGAATTATGGTTAAAAGTATTATATATATTATTCATTTTTTTTTTTCATATTTTTCAACTAAGTCATACGTGTATTTTAGTTTTCAAAATATTATGAGACTACAATCAAAGAACGAACAAAATACCTTCATATTTTCTAATAATATTAGTCATAATTAATACATTAATTTCATACACATTACTTATCTTGCATACAAATATAATTGAATATAAATGGTACCTATTATGAGTATAACAATTATTTTTAGCTCACCCAATATCCAAATGGAATTTGCGAAAGTTTTGCGTTAACAATACTCCACAATCCCCAGAATAAGTCACTAGCAAGAGAAAATAGCCTGATTTCTAACATCATACGTTCCTCCTCAGCCTGGCTCTCCTTTCCAACAGTCCTCAAATAACATCTGATGAAGTTGAGCTGTTAAGAGAAAAGAGAATTTAGAATTCAGCTCAATAAAAATGTATAGTCTACTACACACCACCGATTGAATTTAAGCTTTTAATTTTTACGGAATTTAACAAGTTCTTTAATATAGTTGTTTTTTAATTAATTTATAATTTATAATAATAAAGCACATAATCGTATTATGGCACACATAAAAATGTACAAATTATAACTACTGATTAAATTAAATCTGAAAAACTTCAAGAGATATTGGAATCACATTTTGCAGAACTTATTTTATTTAAAAAATTTTAATTGTAAATAATCTTATAGTTTTTCAATATTTTTAATTGATATTTTTAATTGATGGAATAATAATATTGTGTAATGATTTAACATTGTAATAATTGATACAATTATAAAGTGATTATTTATCTAATCAATCATATTTTAATTATAATAAATTTCCAATTTTTTCTTAAATATTATAGTTTTATTTCAGCAATGGATAATCCATTTTAGTCAAGGATACTCTAATCAAGTTATGTAATAAATAATTGCATTCATTTTTTTATATTTATTAATTAATCAATTTAATAAAACTTTATACTATTAAAAATGATTTGATAAAAAAAATAATTTGTGTTTCAAAATTAGTATTTTTATGTGCCTTATGTTTTGTTAAAACTATTACTAAAAATAAAAATAAAAAATTTCTTTCTTGGTCAATGTTTATTGATCGTCATAAAAAAATACAAATTCATATCCAGAAAACATCACTAAGATTAATATTAATTGGAAAAAAGTATAGAAAACATCAGCACAGCCTCAATTAATCAGGCAGTGTAAAAGTGTAAAAAGTGTAAACGTTAATTCCCATAACCAGTTTTCAAATACAGAAAAGTAAATATACAAAAGTACCAGTATCCAAATTAAAATATATGTTTATACAATATTTCAAATAAATTTTATTACTCTTTAGAAATAACAAAATTATTGTTTTATTTCATATGCTTATTAAAAGAAAGAAGTTAAGCGATGATTGATGATATGGACGAGCGAATACAATGCAGTTTCAAAATTACGTTAGTTTACAAGTGGAATATATTTTTTTAGATATTTAATTAAAAATGCTACATGCTTCGTGAATTATGAAAGAATAAAGATAAGAAACCGCAAAAATATCGATTAATAAAAATGTCGCTCTTTTCTAATATTACTTTAAAAAAAAAAACTACTTAGAAAAGAAATAAAGAAAAAGGTTAGAAAATAGGTAATAAATAAGTATAGAATTAAATAATACATAAAGTATGAACAAGTAGTAAGACTGAAGAATCAAATAAAAATTTATAAATATTAGTGTTGCTCAGCAATACAAAAAAGCATGAGCAATTTAAAAAGTTCTAAGTTTTCATAGAAAAAGAGTGTTAGATTACTAGTAAGAACCTCACGTTATTTTTACTCTAACGGCGCAATAAGCGCAAGTATTACAACGTCAAGGCTCGTCGACAATGGACAATCGTGCCATTTTATGCTCGATTGGAACGCTGCGCCGTCGCATAAAAGAAAAACGTCCGGCATTCGCTATATCTCTTTTTCAGGGACGCTCACCCGAAGAGCTTTTTGCGTATGTTATTTACTTCGGCTCGATCAAAAATTTCATATAAATTCCTATAAAGTCAGCGTATATTGGCATCATAAACATTATAAGAGTAAAAACTGTTGGAAATAAAGAGCATAGCCAGTGTTTTCGGTGTATCGATACATACCACATTTAATAAAAATTTGACAAAATAATAATTTTTTTATTTTAATAAAATAAAATATATATTCGTAATAATAATTTATTATTAATTATTGGTCATTACAGTTTCTTCAAAATATTTAAATTGCCAATAACGTAATATGAATTCTTTCTTACCAATATTTTATACAAATGTATTATTTATGATAAATAATGGAAATATATTGTCCAACGTATTGCTTGTTTTGTTCTAAATTTTGATCTATATTTTTATATTAATTTTTATATTAATTTGAATAACGATTGACAATATTATAAATGATTGTGTGTACTGCATTGGATAATTTTCTTTATTTATTGTTTCTTTTTTTCTAAAGATAATTTATATTCATTGTTTGTTTTACATTTATCGAATGCATTATAATTTTAAATAGAAATTTTTTTTAAAATAATTATTATTTTCAATATAAAAAACTTAAAGAAGTATTTATAATAAGGATGTTGATTAAATATAAATAAATATTAAACATTATAACATTGAAAAAATGAATTTATTATTATTCTAGCATCAAGATTTGAACAAATAAGAGATAGTTTTTTTTTAATTAAAAAGATTATATTAGTCGCTTATTGAAGTGTATTACTTTTATTGAAATCCCGTTATAAAATAATAATATTTATCTCTATGAAAGTTGAACTTTTTATTCAAATCTCAGATATTAAATACTGTTAAATTTAAGAAATAATTCAGTAAATTACATATATTTAGATATAATAAACTTAGTTTTATAACATACGCACTTAACAGTAAAACATATATTTGTTTAAATTGTTAAAAATTGTAAAATTCTTTAAATATTTTAATTTTAAAATAATTAATATATCAATAGAGTCAATATCTTTTAAATAAGTCGAAACATGACGTATTTTAGTATAAGTAAGACTTCAATTTTTCGAATCTTAAAACAATTATATATGTAACATGATTGAAAGTAGCTAAGTTCTTATTATAATTTTATATTAATAATGGATTTAATTTTCAGCATGAAAGAATATTATTTGTAATTGTGTTAATTATGTATAATTAAAGATATTTCTCATGCATTTGTATAAAATAAAGGTCAGAATCTACAAAATCTTATATACTCTAGCATACATAACTTGTACAGACCCCTGACAGGTAATCTGCGCAAATTATTGCATAGTAATTATAGGAAAATATATATAGTTTTTTAATAGCTGCCCCCTATCACAATTTTGTCACTTAGATTTTCATTATAAAAAATGGCTTGCTTTCGTTTTTTTGTTTTACACGAGGTTACAGAATCGACTATTGAGAGTGCGTGGTTGAGGTACTCTATTGTAATGTTGCAGGCGTGAGGATGCACCAGATTGTTGTTCTCGTTGGCTTGGGTAGACAAAGAGGCAACCCCAACTCTCGAGTGTGGGGCACCTCGAGTCGTCGCCATGCAGGTTCCTGGAAGTCCTGGAATCCATCATCTCATCTCCGAACATCTCATCATTGATCATGTCTCTGTCTGAGCACAATGGCGGCATTCTCTCATATTGTGCCCCCCATATTGTGGGTGACGTTTGCGAAGGCAACGCCATAGCCATGCCTCTCTCTCAGTGCGATTTGCGGTCCTGTGAAACTAATACATACACACGCAACACACGCCAAGGTGTCCTATCGCTGCTCTTGCTTATACTTTTCTTAACTTCACCTACTCTAATCAAATATTTGTAATGTTTCTATTTGCATTAAAATTTTTTTTCTGTTTCGTCGGCTTTTAAGTTTGACAGTAATAGATGGTTTTGATACACAGCATGAAATATACTTATGAGTTCTTGTAGTTTGTATTGAACAAATTGTTTGACAAACTACATGAGGTGCAATTTCAGTGGTTCAATTTCATTTGACAAAATAAAAATGTAATCATAACTAGTAACAAGTATGCAGAAACAAAATGTAGATACTAATTTGCTTTTAATTGCACATCAGAGCGCAAGTTAAAAAAAGACTGATTGTTATTTAAGTATTGATTAAATATTACACCAACTCTCTCTCCAAAATTTGGAATTACTTGCATTTATGATATTTATACTCAAAAGATATCGTAAAATGTAAGAATTGATTCTATTATATTTTAATGGATGACAAAAATTGACAAAACAATTTTCTTTCACAAAACAAATTCTATTTATCTGTTCCTACATCGTATATCGTCAGTTATGTATTAAGCGTTTAAAAATGTAATGATTTATTCATTACTAATAACCGAATACGAAATTTAATAATTTGAAGAATATATATGTTCTTTAAATGATAACTATCTATAAAGAAATAAACCACTGTCAAATTATCATTATTAGGACAAATTAAAATATATATCTTATAGATTGATTACATTATCAATTAATAATCTACATTTAAAATATAATTGAATTATTGTAGTGTGTTTTTTATTGTATATAAGTATAATTATGCATGCACGTATAAAAAGTCAAAGTAATTGATAGATGATAATAATGTTTTTAACAGTGTTTTATTGTCTTAGTCATAATATTTTGCGTACAAAAGGCTAAAATACTGATATCTCTAAAATAAGTAAATTATACCAGTAATGCAATACACGAGGTATCACTTTTAAGAACAAACTTTGTACGTGATATATAAGTTTGGAATAATAAATAAAAATTTAATGTAAAATGACAAAAATTTAATCATATCAAGCATAAAGTATGTTTACTATTTTCCTTCATAATATATGTTTGAAATGCCTCAATGTAACGATAAATATCTTAATTAGCAAAAATTTGAAAAAAGTATACATTCAATTTTTCGGAAGTTCAAGATGAGTGATAAAAATTAAACTGGAATCTCATAAATAATAATAGCTCGAAGCTAAGTATATAAAAAGGAAATGTCGACTCGTAAACAATGGAGATATAAGTTTGAATCGGATCTCTTACCCAAATTCCGTCGATTCTCAACTCCCCCCAGCCCCCAAGGTGCGTCTTACCTTTTGCTCTTTGGTCGGCCCTGAACCCGATCGCTCGGTGAAGAAGGGATAGTTTGCTGCCGTATAATCGTATTGCCACTCAAGGAAATGGTTCGCAACATCGAATCCTTGATAATTATACGAACAGTATTCAAAATCAATCACTACCAGTTCTTGCTTTTGTGAATTTTGACGCAACAGTATATTGCCCTCCTGCATATCATTATGACAGAAGACAACCGGATGCTTATGTTGTTTGACTAGAGATCTACGAATAAAAATTTCATGCGATTTAATTAAAATTTAAACATTTTATGACAGTCAAATTTGAGTTTATAATAAATAAAGGCTTTATAAATAAAGTATTATATATAAGGTTTTATAAATTTTACATGAAATTATCAATGCTTTTATTTAATAATAATATTATTAATACTAAAATGTTAATGCAATTTATATGAATATATGTAAGCTTCTTACTTAAACCAGGAAATTTCATGTTCAAGATCTACGGTTTTGATAAAGGCAACGTTATCAAGATGCCTACTATCGATATCTTCCACATTTTCCAAAATATCATTGGCCGTGCCCAACCACTTATCCATAGTGTCCCACAGCCAGGTAGGTTCTTTACTGATCGGTACCTGCATTTTATGTATTTGTGCCATTTTCTCAGCTATGAGAGAACTTAGGCATGGATCGGCCAATTCTTTCGTAAGGAGAGGACGAGCGGGTATGTACTCCTCGATCCTTCCACCGGGAAATATTCCATGAAGTTTTGGACCCAGTCGCCTTTCTGAAAGAAGGGTGAAGATGACGGATTCGGTGATTAAGCCCTCAAGTGCTCGTTCGCCATGAACTTGACCATAGAGTCGCAGTAGAACCTGCCTTGGCTCGCCACGTATTGGTATTGCTCCTTCCGGTAATTGCACGTTGTACAACCAATTGCTCAGGCCACCGCTAAAATAAAAATTTTCTAGCTTAGGACACAGACTCTCTAACTTAAACTATTTTAAATCTTATATTTAATTAAAAATTATTTTATAAAGTTTAACCATGATAAATCACCTAATTGGACAAATTCTTTTTAATTTACATGCCTTTGAATTGCTTTGTAAAATATTTAATACTGCTCATTACTTAAAAATTAATATATCATATTAATTTAATTAATATATTAATATATTAATATATTATTATATTAATATACAGTTGAATACACCTACTTTAGCATTAAACTGTATTGTAATTTATCAGTTATCATTTAAGCTACATAAATTTTTACTTAAAACAGCATATCTTAATTACGGAAATTACTGAATAATCAGTAATGCATAATAATCTACCTCTATGAAATTATTGTATAAATTTCTTCGTACATAAATAAGACAACGAAAATTTTTAAATATATATTTAAGGATGAAAAGGATTATTTCTCAATTTCAAATGATTATATTCAAATTATACATTTGCAAAAAATATTATGTAATTAAATATTAATTTGTAATATAATATAAACAAGGTAAAAATATATTTTTTAATTTTTTAATAAATTATATTATTTAAAATTTATAAAATTATAATTAAAAATATATATTGGTATATATTTATTTCTATTAAATATTTTAGTATAATTAAGAGTGCTATTTTCTAAGCAAATGATTTGAAATTCGATACACAAAAAAAATATATGTGCCAAGTTAAGTATTTGAAAATATTAAATTCCATATATTTAAATTAAAAACATTGATTTTTCAATCAATGACAAATTTAAAAAAGAAATCATAAAAAACAAATAATACCAATTTAATATTCTACGATTATGAGAATGAAGTCATTATTCATTACTATATTTTACTGTACATTTAACCTATTTCTTTTTGCAATAAAATCTTAACACTGTAGCAATATTAAAAACTACCGTAAATTTATATAAATATAGAAGTATAAATAAATAACAGAAAGCTGTAGTTAATGGTTGATTTGTACTAAATATCTACTTTTATACAATTATATTATTTAATGAAATACAATAGAATTATAAGCTTAATAAATGTAATAACCTTATTCTTTTTAGTACAATATTCTCTGGCGTAACATGTTTCCATACTCCGTGCAAATAATCACGGCAAATTCGTGCCGCTGTAGCTCTCATTTCTGGATTGTGCTCGGACATCTATAAATTAAAATATTTTTCCTTATAAATTATATAATTCAATTAATAAGGTCACTAAATGAATTATTCGTCAAAGTTACTATTTATATATTATTTACATAAATAAATATATATTATTATTAGAAATATATCAATAATGAAATAATAAATATAATGTGATTTAAAAATTAAACTCTTATTTCAATCATGAAATGTGCAAGTTATGTAAAAGAATGAGCCATATTGAGATATAATGAATGCATATTTTAATTATTTGTTTATAAATAAAAATATTATTTTCATAATATATAGAATATAAAAAATTTATAAATTATAAGTAACTTTTCTTATTTTTACAATTACATGATGTTTATAATTGTAATTAAATAAAATTTATCCAAATTTGTATTGATTAATAGAAAAATAATAAATATATCTATATTAAACTATTACAAAATTCAAATAATATTTGTGTAATATTAGTTTTAAATTATAATAATGATTTTATTTTTCTTATATTATCCGATTACATGTGATTTTCTAAATTATTAATATTCAACAATTAAGTATATCGTTTACTAATTCATTCAAAGATATATAAGAATGAATAAATACCAATTTAATTTGACAATTTGATGAAAAAAATTATAATAAATATTTGTCATTTATATAAATTAAATTTTGATTATCATGAATATTCATTCTGTTAGATAGCCAAGATATTGATTTGTATATGCAAAAAGACAAGGTCAAGTGCATTATACGTATTTGGCATTTGATATTATAATATGATGTAAAACATTGTTTCTTAAAATATGATAATAGAATACATTGTTATAATATTGTTATTGACATTATAAAATTGGTTAGGTCTAACATAAGATGTCATATTTAGTAATAAATATACAATATATACAATATCGATTATTATTATTATAAATAAAGGTATATATAAAAGTAAATGAAGGAATTTAATTAAACAAATTTTTATAATTTTTTAAAATCGTTACTTTTATGGCATAATTTTTACATAAATATTGATTGCATTACTTAAAATAACTAAAACTATAATTAAAAAATTAATAAAAATGTTTACAAACATTTGTAAATAATTTAGCTTGATTTATTGAAATATAGAAATATAGGAAATATTAAACGTAAATTATCTATCAAAAATATTTACAAACTTTAAAAATAAAAATAATAAAAACCTTTTAACAATTATATTTAGCAACATATATTTATTATATATGCTTTCAGTAATAAATTAATTCACAATAAAATGAATTACACTCTTCGAATTTAATAAATCAATTTATAAGAATGAAAATTTAATAAATTTTATTCGCTTTTAAGACTAAATTTGCATATATTTTATTGTCTTCAATTTTACTGATACACTTTTATTGTACAGATTTGTTAAATCTCTTAGCACAAATATAAAATCGATATATCAAAGTATGAGTTAAGCCATTAATATTCATTCTTTTCTGATACGTAAAAATTAACATTTCAATTTTGTCCCTAAAAAAATATATAATTGAATTAAAATATTAAGTAATCTTAAATTCAATAATGTCAATAATTACGGATCTCTTATATTTATAGTCATCACTTTTAAAATAATCACATCTATTCACGCGGAATTCGACGAAAACATACGTTATTTGTAACTTTCATCTGGACCAAAAAAAAAGCAATATTCAAAATTACCAATATTTGCACTTTCTAAGTGTTTTTTTCACGCAATTATTCGAATGATATCGACTCTTAACTTCATCTTAAAACACAAGCGTTCACAACTAATGGAAGTCTGCAAGCCTGCACGTACCCCCAAAAATGGGCAAACGGAGTTTGCGCATAGCACAGAAAAAGTGATCAATAAATTTAGTCTTATGTACGTTATATCTTTCATTGAGACGCGCGAAAAATTGTAAAGAAACATCTGAATTTTTAAATTGAAATTATATAAGCATTTATAAAAATTTCAAAATTAATAATATAAAGCAATTTTACAAAGAATTAAAATTGTTCTTAAAAAGCAAATAACTGTTTTACTTAAATGTGAATTCAATAATTTTTTGTCAATTTTATCAAAATTATTTTTGTTATTATTTTTTGAGAAATCTACTTCACTTTCAAATGAAATCATTTAAAAAATAATTTATATTTGAAGTGTCGTATATATATTTTATTATGTAATGATATATTAAAATTATTCTATATAAAAATATAAATATATTTATATTTTATTTGAATTGATATCTGAAAGATTTAATTTCATATTTTATGTTTTACTGAAATTTTCCAATTCTTACATATAAAATTAATACGTTGTATAATTTAAATAAAAATAAAGATTATGAGAAATGTCCACAAGTTCTGAAGTATAATAATATTCATTACAATTACAAGATATGATTATAATTTTAAAATGATATTCATTATGAATATATATATATATTTATTATTTTTATATTAATTACTTTTATTAACAATATTTAGCAAGTTAAAATTAATTTAGATAAATGTTAAATACGTTGTGGATGATAATATTAATAAAAAGAATATAAAAATTTATATATTGTATACAATAGTGTGCTTTAATAAAATAAAAAACTTGGGCTGTTTCCAATGGGAAAATAATACAAGAATCTAATCATCGTTAAATAACTGTTTTAGTTATATTGATTTATCATATATATGTAATTAAAATTTCTAATTTATGCCTCTAGTGCATATAGTACATCATTCAGTATTTATTCCATTTTTATAATATAATATCAATTATATACACAATATTAATTATTAAAAAATTAGAAAAATACTTTCATTAGCAATTACACTTGCCTGAAGTGAGATAGTTTTTATTCATTTTTATTGCGCCATGAGTTTTCACTACAATGAATCTTCGCTTCAATTTATTATAAAATTATTAATATATTAATTCTCATACATAATTAAAATATTTTTTATTCATCATTTTTTTAATTTGCGATAATTTCTTATTATTGACAACAAAAATTATGTACTTGTGAAGATATATATGTATACCGTTCTATGTATTAATCATTTTTATAAAAAAAATTTTTCAACTTATTCATAAGATATCTTTGATACATTTTGTATAATTAATTTGATATTTAAAAGAATTGATAGTTATAGTATTAATTAAATTATAAACAAAATTCTTGTGGTTTTATACAAATATTATATATATATATTTCCTTTTTTTTAATCGTAAACAATTTTTTTTTAGTTGTAAATATGTAAAAAATAAACATTTATTGTGTTAAAAATTTCCTTTATTGCAAAGATTATAAAATTGCAAATATCTTGAAGAATTGTAATTTAAACTTAATACCATTTCATAAATAAACTTTAATAAAATCCTTTATAATATTAATATGAACAATAATAATTTATTATATTGGTATAGTTATGTTTTTTGCAAAATATATTTTATATTGATTTCAATTAGCTTTTATAGAATTTTTCATCGAAGTAAATATTTATACAAAAAATTAGATTTAAAACAAAGAAGCTTCGAAACTAAATTACTGTTCCTACTAATAATAAAAAAATTCTAACTACTAATAACTTTCATTTTGCAGTGTAATACATATCATAGTTGTTCTATCTAATTTTCGATGAATCCGTTTTTTCATTAAGTTATTTATTAATAATTATCATTTAAAGAAATTATTACTTTTAATTATGATGTACAAACGTTTATAAAACTGTCTGTTTTATAATAGCAATATAATATTGTTATAATGACTATTCTACTCATGCTAATGCCACGCATTACTGTCAGTCTTTTTTGTAAGATTACACTAGAAGAGCTGATGATAATATCAAGGAAAATGATCATTAATGAATCTATTTATCAAATTATATAGTACACAACTTAAAAATTATCTTATAGAAACTCAATCACAAATACGATAAAATTATATAATTAATTGTTGATTGTTTATGTTCTTATCTAAAAAAAAAGTACATGAAGATATTTTTATATTCACATTGAAAAGATAATTTACAATTTGTTTACTGTAATCACTTGCTGCTATTAATTCCAAATACTAAAGACTTAATTAAATTTAATCATAAAGTTTATTATTTTATTTAGTAAAGCTTTTTATTTTATAATATAACTATTTTTTTTCAATGGAAGAAAATGTATTTAAAGGCACTTATTCAAATACTTTAATCAATATTTTCTATCTGACACTATTAATCTACATTATTAGTTTTTTTATGTTAAAATTAGCAAATTATCAATAAAATTGTAGCGTTGACAATTGTATTATCTTTCTATTACATTCATAAAATTTTTCTTAAAATGATAAAAAGGCACTTTATTAGAAATAACAAATCGTAAAATATAGCAACGTAATAAAATTAGTCTTTGAAAAATTTAATTATGCAATTCAGGGAGAAAAAATTCTTTTATATACGTAAATTTTTACATTTATATATTACATTAATACTACATTTTGTTAAAAATAGCATAATTTTAAATAATTAATATTACGGATAATTAGACATATATTATGAATAATCCATGAATAATTCATCGAAATACACATTTATTTTAAAATATATTGTAATAAATAATTTTAATAATTACTTTTAATAGATGTTTGTGTTTCTCCTTCAAACAATCCGCCACAACTATTCGTATAATCGCTATGAGTCTCATGAACAATATTTTATTGGTCTTTTATGCTTGAAATGAACACTTGAAATGTACGAGTAAGAAAAAAATAAAAGATTAGCGATTAATTCTTTAGATACCACTAAGAAGTGCAATTTCACGTCCTCAATGGCAGTGTAAACGAACGACCGATGCAGTTGCAAACTGCTTGAAAATCGACCCCTTACCCGGCCTTTTCATAAATATATTCGAATGTCCCGCTAAAAATAGAATTGCGTAATCGTCGCATTGCCTCCTCCGGCCACTCTTCTCATCGCTTTTCAAGAGCTAAGAAAAAATACTCGTTCTTGAGCATATTTAACAAAGAAATGAAAATTGCAGACATTCAAGTTAAGTAATTTTTAGTGAATATATTGATTGAATAATTATCCACCATTTAATTTATTGTCCAATGCGTAATACATGTGTTTTATAAAAACTACATGTGTTTTGTTAAAACTACATGAATTTTGTTAAAGCTACATGAATTTTGTTAAAGATACATATGGTAATGTATTAATTTAATGAATTAAAAAAATTAATTAATACATTTTATTTTTCTTTTGTTAAAAATAAAATTAATTAATTTACTTTTTACTTAAATAATAATAAAGAATAAATAATAATAAAGATAAATAAAGAACCTCAATATTTTTAATATTTATAATTAGACAATGAAATATTCAAAATATATATTTGCGGGGGATTTGATTAGATTTCTATGTAAGAACTTTTATAAATTAAACGATTAACTTTAAAACCTGATACAAATTAAAATTAAAACAATTATATGACTTAATTATGGCTTATAACATAATAGAAAGGTGATTTAATTCAAAACCATAGAATTTACATTGCGGCTATTTTATGTGAATGTAAATATAGATATACCAACACATAGTTTCTGCGTATTCACGATTGTACGATATCCCTGTAGTCTTTCAAATATCAAGTAAAAAATTGATTGTGGCCTCGATTAAGAAATGACCTTAATCCAAGTGTTGTCTTGCTTGAAGTATAATTATATTAAAGGATTTTTATTTTTGTCTTCTTGAGAATAATAAATTATTGATATTTTATTAACATTTAAATTGTATTCACAGTACTCAACAATGTTTAGTATCAATTTTAATTTAAAATATTTGCTGTATACAAAAATTAACTTATTTCTGTTCATCAAATATTTTAAGTATTTTAAATAAGTCATAATTAGTTAGTCTTATTAAGAGATTACGTATTAATTCAGTTCATACAAATTTTAAAAAATCTTTCAATATTTTACAGATGAGTTTATTTTCTACATATTAAAAAATGTGCATTTAATATGATAGAAAAGATAATAAGATATTTTTGTCAAGTAATAATTTATATTTTAAATTTACAAAGAAATGGGATTCAGTTGAATAGTCATTATTTTATTTCTTTTGAAAATATGTACAAGAAATTAACAAGACATTTATAGAAGAAATTAACTCGTTTGAAATCGATTTTATTTTTCTTATATTGAGATATCAATATTTACAATAATAATTGTAATACTTTAAATTTAAATTACATGTTCGTAATTAGCCAACTCATTGAATCTTTTTTTTTATGAATTCGTATTTTTAACATCATATGCATTAAGTTTATCAAGAAATTTAAGAAATATTAAATAAAAATATTTAATAAAAAAATTATGTTGTTAATTTGAAAATAAATAAATTACATATAGTGGAAAATTTTGCACTTTATCAATATTAATTGTTATGATAACATTCTTTTGATAATGAAGCAATTACTTATAACTAAAAAATACTTCAAACAAATCTCTTTATCTCAGTTAATATTTTTTATTTATTAATCAATTTAAAAAGTGGCAAGTTGTAAACCATATAAATATGAAATTTAAATAAATTTTTAATGATTTGAGATTTTAAGTAAAAAAAGTCATCACTGACGATACATTCGTGTACTTTATATATGCGCTTCTACACCTACAATGGATGTATTTATAAAGTGATAACCGTTGTCGGCATGACTGATAAATTATATACAGTATTGCATTAAAATGCGGTGGAAAGTTAACCTACACCGATTAATACAATAACTTATATTAAATTTACTATTGGCTTCCTTGACTAGTTGCTTATACTTAAATTCAATTCAACATTATTTTAACATTTCAGAAATGCGTTGCAAAATTGATTTAATTTTAATGTACTTTATAGTATTTAAACTGTTATTAATTTGAAACAGAATTTAATAATTTTTAAGCATGAAATTGCTTATAATCCAATGGTATGTACAAAGCAGTAATTGTGAATAATCTTTAATAAGTTCATTGCTTAGAAACTTACTTAATAATATAAGATAGAAAAATAATATTTTATGGTTTTTTATAACATTTTCAATTATTTGTTTTACAATAATTCATTAATATATCGTTTATAACTAAACATGAATATTTTCATATTAAAATTAATTAAAATTTTTTTAAGAAAAATATTAATTATTTCCTGGTTATGTTACACACCTTAAATGATTGACATTAGTATTCATTAATGCAAAACTAATTTTGATATAATTTCAACGGTTTTTATAAAATTAATGAATTTATACGAAAGCTTGAATGGTAGTGTTAATAGACCTTTTTCATAAAAACGGACAATTTAATTAAACATTTATTACAAAATATTTTGAATTGAATATATATATTTTTAGTTGATCCTATATATATTTACTTTAAAATTTAAATATTAATTTAAGATTGAATTTTATTCATAAAGAATTAGTGTCAAAAGGCTTAAAAAATTAAAGTATATTTATACAAATTTATTAAACATTAATGCTCATGAATTCAATGTCATTTAAATATCTATATAGTTGATATTCAATTATATCCTGAACTAGTAAGTGATTCACTATTGCCGAGTACAAAAATATAAGCTCAGGTATTATCAGGTCAATTTTCTATAGGAGAAACTGACAAATACAGACTAATAGAAAGAGGGAGAATAAGTATGAGAGTGAGAGTGAGAGTGAGAGTGAGAGTCTGGGTGTGCGAGATATATATATATATATATATATATATATATAGAGAGAGAGAGAGAGAGAGAGAGAGAGAGATGAATTTATATTATACACAATTTGTTCTTTTCCTTAACTTGTAACACAGTGAAAATCATCCGTATTCAGAAAATCATATCATTCAGAAAAGTAAACTGATATTGGTAACTTGAATATTTCAAAATAATTATTTGTAAGTAAATAGTAAAAGATCCATAATAATTATAAATTATTTAGATAAACAATATTTACATTCATCTTGACATATAAATAAATCGTACATTAAATTTATTAAATAACAACACTTTTATTTCATAAAAAGAATTAATAATTTTTTGTATTTAAAAATAATCGTATATGTAATCATTAATGTTTTATGTAAACATACCTATATATATTGTTAGCCATTGTTTAATGACATATTTTCCATTTTCGCATAGAATTAAAAAAAAAGGTGTTCAAAAAAATTTTTTATCAATGAGTTATTAAAATGGATTATCCAAATTTATACAATTTGAATTAGTGAATTGTAAAAGTTCGTACATTCTTTTCGTTTAAAGCCAATATCAATAAGAATAAACAATTTTTATTTAATGGTGCTATCATTTTAATAAATTTAAGATGTTAATATATCGGGCGTTTATTGCCGTATCCATAGCGTCATTTACATTTCGAGAAGCTTTACCGACGAGATTCTTAGATATTCATGGAGAGATCGTTGAAGACAACATAACCGTAACGGATTAAGATACCCTTAAAATTTTTCAGTACAATACACTTTTATAATATAGATTTTTGACCTTTAACGGTTGATTGCAAAAGAATTGAGTTGATAATTGCAATGGCATACATTTTTCTAGGTATATAGGCTAATCGAAGATTAGGGCACAAATTAATAGTTTGTAGAATCGTGTAATTTTCCATTGTAATAATTCATTTGGTTGAGCGATCGACTCTAACTTTGAAAATGGTGAATATTCAAATATATATATATATATATATATATATATATATATATATATATATATATATCTTTATCAATTAATATTTTATTGTTATATTGATTTTAAATTGTAGTAAGCTTAATATGTAAGGAGGAAATTACTCGATTACCTGTAAGTCGGTAATTGGTATAATACTCGATTCATTCAACTTAACATCGACATTATCCTGATATCTAAGCAACTACTTATTATCGATGTGTAACATTACTTTAAATAAAGCCATCTAATATGTTCTCGCTATCTGTCGATCCGTTAGGCAGTCCTAATTTATATATATATTATCAGTATCTGAAAGCATAATTTTTTCGATCAACTATAAAATCATTATCTAAATAACTATGTTGTTCGTAGCAAATATCAACTCTGTTCTGCCCAGCAGCAGTTAAACATTAAAATATTCTGAACAAACCGACTGCAAATTAGATAAACAAGTTTTCCTTCTAGTATTAATAAATACTCGTACAGGAATATCATAACATAATAATTATTGTATTCAATGATATTTTTATTATAATAGTATTGTTGTAATTGAGTAAATGAGTGAATACGAATGAATCGTTATGGCATTGCTCACCTATTTAATAAAGGAGGTACATTGTGCATTTATGCAGCAATTCCGTACCGATAAAACCAATTTTATTGGAGTTAGAGAAAGATTCCGTGTCCGCATTATCGGCACTCTGGCGTTCCCACCCTCCCTTCCCGCAATGCCTATACCGCAATGCCTATACCGCAACTAGCGCGAGGAAACAAGCAAGCAACATGCCAACGCATGATACAGCGCCATTTTAAAGGTGCCGCGTAGACACGTCGTCATCGCCGTTGTCGTCGTTGTCTTCGTCATCGTCGTCGTCGTCGTTGTCGTCGACTCTTACCTCGGAGCATCACTGTCCGTGCCAGTAACGCACGCGCGCACGCATTCACAGGCTTGCGAACACAGAACAGAATTCAGGCGTATCGGTATACGGACACGCACGGGATGAGCGCGTAGCCATATATTAAATCGTTGGATTTTACGTAATAGCCGAGGCAGCAATCCGTCCGTCCGTTCGTCCGTATTTCGATGTGAAAAGGAAAGGTACGTACCTTGTTGCTAACACCCATTGTGGAAGCGAAGTCGCTCCTCGAGCAAAGAACCAATTGTAAAAGACTGATTTGTTGCCGGTGAGAACGGTGTGAGTGCCGTAAAAAAGGAATAAGCGACCTTTTCACGACTAAAAGCACTGCTGCAATATTCTTCGGACTCTTCGCTTAACACGCACTCAAATTGTATTTACAAGGAGAAGAATTGAAATATTGGATAAGATTTATAAATAAAAGTACGGTTAGGATACTAGGGGGCCGCCGATATATAAACGCTATAATACGAAAACGTTCAACTCGGAGCGCTCGGGCGTGTAGACTGTAGACTAGATTTTCGCCAGGTACATTATAAACGCTAAGTGATTTCGGCAGAATATATCCGAGTCGCAAGAGTGGGGAGCCGAATGACGGAGAAAAGTAGGGAGAATTAATAAGAGCGAGATGGAAGATGACAAACGTACGAGCGGCAAATGTGATTAATGGTTGATGAGCAGGAGAGAGAAGGCGTGTCGTCTACCTACAACGAGAGGAGACGTCGTGCACAGATTAGCAATGTCGTATATGGGATGAGCAGTCACTGGCTTTAATGCCACTGCGACGTAAACAGGAATGCGAATGGGTAAAAGGCGTAGCGTCGTGCCCCCGTGTGGGCGATTTACGCCAATGAGGAGTGCGACGCAGCTGAGAGATCAAGCTTTCATTGCCTCGTCCTTGTCACTCTTGCCTACCGAGGTCGTCGTTGCGACAAAGACAGTGACAGATATTGAAGAAAGATGGCAAGTCCGGACGAGGACGCGAGGGAGAAAGAGAGAAAGAGAGAGTAAGTGAGAGCGTGGTAGATCGTTGGGAATGCGCGGAGCGGGGAAAATACCCGATGCCGATGGGAATCCCGACTAGTTGCAAACTCACATATGTAGTGTTTGAGTGGGATTGCTGAAGGGCGTGGAGTCACAGGTGCGGGGCAGGAGGGTGTAAATGCGCGACGAGAGCGTCAGAGTGGGGGTAACGCCAAAAGGCAAAACTTGAGGTAACATACGCGTATGTAGGTACGAAAAAAACAGCAGGAGACAGCGACCAAGCGGAAAAGAAATAAAAGCGATGAGTAGCAAAGTTTTTATACAATTGGAGCTTACAAATGCCGTTCGTAATTACTATTGTGCTTGACAACTATTTTAGTGTTATGTTATTTGTTTAGCCATGATATTTTTCTCAACATTACCTATAGGCCTAAAATTCAATCAAATATACAGTAAAAAATTGTTTAAACCTTAATGAATAACCCAATCGGTTTGTGGATTGTCGAATCGTCCTTGAATACTGATACTTTAGTGACCTACAAAGTTTTTTATAAACTTTTATTAACTGTGATTAACATCTTATTGTAAAGTTATTATAACTTCAAATTTATAAAATGTTTAATAATAAATATATTAGGGATTTCAGACTGTAAGTGCATAGCAATATATATATATATATATATATATATATATATATATATAGAATGAAACTAAATATATATAACATCTTAATAAATTCACATAATGCCTTAAACAATAATTGCCGTAATATACAATTTTGAATTGTTTAAATAGAAAATTATAGAATTAGTTTTTCTCTATCACTAATTCGAAAGCATCGCTACCTGTAATGCATTTTTTATATTTTATATGTATTCAATAATAAGAAAAATAACAGTTGCGCTAAAATATAAAGTAAAATAAAATATAAAAAAAAATTATTATTCCTTATACATTAACTTTAAAACATAATTTCCCTACTATAATTTTATAGATATAATAATATTTAATACATAATTTAGATATTTAAATGTAATTTTGTACGTCAAATTTTATAGAATGAAATGTAGAAATATTTTAATAAATTTTGCATATAAATGTTTATTATTATATTATAATAATTATATATATTCATTTATTTTTATTTATTAATTAATTATATATAATTAAATATATATTATATATATATATATCAATATATTTGTGTTATAAGGTGTATTATTCAATGAAACGAACAAGATAATAAAAAACTTAGATTAATTGTGATCATGTTTATAAGAATTAATTTATTTTGAATATAATATAATTCAATACTTTCTCTTGTATTAATATAGATACAATTTTTATCGACAATATCAAAAATATCGAAAAAGGAAACACGTAATATCTATAAATATATGCAATGAATGTAAATAATATAAGCTTATAGATGTATACAATTGTTTCAAAATAGAATAAGAATTTAACATGTCTTTATTTTGTTAACAATTATTTAATAAAAAGAAAAAGGAAGAAGAAAAAAAATCTAATATATTAAGTTTTATTATATGATGTTACAAATAAATAATATTATTAAATACATTTTTTAATTCATGTTAAGTATTCGTATTTATTCGCGGAAAATCCATGAAGCGCATGGCAAATCAGAAGATGTTTTCGCCTTCAGGTATATTCAGTTACTGCTTCAAAGAAAAGACTATCTGCAGTCGTAAATTGATTTTAATAATTAAATTTGCATATTAAAACATCATAAAAAAATAGCTATGTCAATTTAATAGAATGATGCTTCGTCGTTGTTTTACAAGCGGTTTTTCGCGTTTCTAATACGCATGATATGGTTATGATAGCGGTTATGATGCTTTGCAAGTAAAAAGCACGTAAAAGTAAAAAGGAAAAATACCAACATAATCGTAACAAATTCGGTTCTCGACTTTCAGTTTTCTTTTTCTTTGACTATGCTTAATATTTGTTCAATGGGATTGTAATTATATTTCCACAACTATTATGATAGATTTGCACTTTCAGATGATGATAAAATCTGAATTTTTTAAAATTAATGTAAAATCTAAATTAAATTTAACATAATAATACATTTTTTTAATCCTATGAATATAAAATTATTGATTCTAATTATAATTGTCTGTTTCCAATCTGTATTATATATTGTAAACCTTTATTAAAAACTGATTGTTGTTTATATAGTGACTTATACCCTTCTTCCTTACAACATTTAGAATCATTTTCGAAAGTGAGGAAGCATGGTTAATAATTACAAATTACGCTAATAACCAAAGTCTACGTGGAGCCAAAGTCAGTTTGATGGCACTTGAATCACTTCCATCGTTATTATTAAATATATTTAATTATTTTTAAGATACTTTTCTGTATTATCCAGATAATTTATTAAGTCACATTATTTAAATTATCATTGGTTATTGCATACTAAAATTTTTGTACTTATTGATTTTGTTTCATATTAGAAATTTATTTTTAAGTAATTTGTCAAGAAAAGAGAGTACGAAAATATTTCTTTATCTCTTTAAGGAATCAATGCCTAGTATTTATTAAGTAAGTATTTACAAAAAATACGGAAACAATATGATTTTTATTTTTATTAAAATTACTAATTATTATTTGCGGTTAGTAAAACAGAAATGAAAACTCTATTTATTAATTCATTAAAAATGCATACGAAATTAATTACTATTTACATTCATAATGCGATTTTAAAACTGAAATTTTTATGGTACAAAAAAATTTGTATATTTATGAATTTTCCGCATACTATCGTAAAAAGGATTTCAAGAGCTACAAGCACATTAAAGTAGGGAATAAGAAAATAGAATCCATTGATAAAGGAATTATCTATGAGTTTAGTGTTAAAAAAAAAATAGAATTTTACGTAAACAAGTAAAGATTATATAATTATGAAATATTATTAATAGTTGAAATAAATTTAAAATATTGCAGATCTTATAAACTTCATAAATTACTACTTTCGCAGAAAAAAGATTAAGGCAAAAAAAGATTAACAAATAGAAGGTACTTCAATAATGAGATTCAGAACGCTTTATTTATTCTACTGAAAAATCAAATTAAAATGTTTCTATATTACTCTTATTCATAATGGAAGTTTTTTTCTACTTTTAACAATAATGAAAAATTTGGTAATCATAATCACATTGTAATTGATGGTACTTACCAAAAATAGGAGTAGTTTAAATTCAACACTACTATCAAACAAAGTTTAAAAAGAGTAAACGAGACTGGTATCATTAAATAAAAGGAAAAAGCGGTTTAAAGTGAAATTATCATTGAAATAATCGATAAGTTATAATAATAAAGACATACCATACAAAAAATATTTAAATTCGTTAAATATTCTTCAAATAACTCTATTTCATCCAAGTAATTCGGTTAATTCAGAATATTTACAATTAATTATAAATATGACTGATTATTATAAGAATTACAAAGAAAGTTATTATTGTATAATAGAAAATATAATTTGATTAATATTTAAAGCATCTTCTTCATTTATAATCACTATTTATAATGACTATACTATTAGTCGAAGAAAATTATTATTTAGTATGTTTGCAAATTTATTATTTTAATGAAAAATACATGTATAGTTTCTTATAAAAATTCTTTTCTTATTAAAATATTATTATAATAAGATGAAAATTTTTTTTAATCTATAAAAACTGACTGATATAATTGTAAAAAAACCTATTTTATATACATTTTAAGTTACATACATTAGAGAATTTATGAAAATATATAAATGTGTAATTTTAAGAAATAAAGATTAAATTCTTTTTAATAAATATCTAAAAAACAGAATATTTATACATTTAAATTAAAAAATTTCATAGTTAATTTCATTTTGTTTGTTTCCTATGTTTCAAGACAAAAGTAATTACACATTTAGTAATGCGTATATTATTGATTTCATATTTTTTACCTTTTAAGGATTGTAAGTTATTCTTAATAATAATAATATATTCTATTAAGATTTAATAAAATCATACGGATAAAATACTCAATTTTTCGTCAGATATACTTATGAATTCAAACATGGAAAAATATTTTTAAAATATGAAACACTAATTCGACTTTTCATAAATAATAGTTAAATGATAGTAGGTTTACTGATCTATAAATAGCAATGAAATTAACTTTCGAAAAATATATAAATATTTAATATTTGATTAAATATTTAAAATATAAATATAAAAATAAATTTCAATATATCAATATTTTCTGATATCTAAAATTATGTGATGATGTAGTTTACAAGTTATGTAATAGATCCATCATATAAAATATATATTAAAAAGTTTATTAAGGTTTAAATTATCATATAATAGGGCAATTTTTATTTGAAGATTTATTATTTGCATTTGTTATTTAGAAAAGTAAGTATATTTGATGAATGAACAAATCTTGCTTCATAATTCATTATCATGCATGACAAGCTACAAAAAACTAAAGACTACATTAATAAAAAACGTTCAAATTAATGAAGTATTTATGTTAGCATCATAAATTTATACTTAATTACGATATGTTCTTTTTACTACAAATATTGTACTAAAATATTGTATTTAAGTGCTTAAATTGATAATATAATATAATAATTATTATATTCTAATTATTAAATTGAATTTTTTAATTTGTTTACGATTCAATATTTACAAATAATGAACGTTTTTCCATATATTTTTTAATATATGTGCCTGAGTATGCGCGCGTATGCAAGTGTAGCGTGCACAAAATCTACATATATTATTCAAAAACTTTTGAAACTTACAAATAATAATATAAAGTAGAGTAAAATAAAATAAATTACGATACAAATATTGAGACTTATAATTTATTAATATATTCAAAATAAAAAATTTATTTAAAATTTAAATAGCTAATAGATTCACATCTACGATTCATAAAATCTAATTTACGTTTAAGTTATAAATTATCACCTCATTGCGTAATAGAAAATTGAATGAAAAATTGTATATGAGAATGGCGGTATATTCCCTCGAATCACTTATTTGCATAATACCTTCAGTAATATTATGATGAGTCATTGGTATTACTTTGTATAAATTTGTTCTGAGAAAATATTTTCGCGTGTGGTACTAGATCTTTTCAGATTTCATACCGATTAATAATTTTATATCCTTCGATTATATCAAGATTAAAAGTATTAATAAATAAATATTAAATAGTAAATAAGAAGTATTTTCGCTAAAAATTTTTAATAATTTTATAATATAGTGTTACCATATAATATAATAATAGTAATAGTAAGCCTGCATTTATTAAATTTTACATTAATAATTTTTTATATAATATTTTAAAAATTATTATTTTATTTTAATTTACTATATTTGAATAAAATTTTTATTAATTGTTTAAATGAAAAATTATTTTAAAGGTTTATTTATATAGCTATATTTAATATGATTTTTAAAAATTTTAAATTTAATGATTTCACGTCAATAATTGGTAATGTATATAATTTATTTATATACTATTTACTACTACTAGTTGAGATTTTTTCATGCATATCAGAGTTTATTGATTTACTTAATTGAATAATAATACAATATATTATTAGTAAAATGAAAGCATTATGATTAAACTTTTATTTTTGAAAAAGTTATTCAATTAGTTATTTTAATTAAAAAAAATTTAATACAGCAAATTGTAAACCGAATTTTTTATGAACAGAATTTTCTTTTATTGCACATATATTTAATCAAACTAAAATTTTAAACAATTTTAAAAATTTCATAAAAACAAAAGATTAAATTTTAATAAAAGAATTTGAAAGTAATCATTGTTAAAATTTATGGTATTTATTAAATATAATTACATGAAGTTACTAATAAGAGCATTATTTACTAAAAAATTTTATTTCTATTTCATTGTATAAAGGTCTGGATATTTAAAAAAATTAATTTTTTATGAAATTATTTTAATATTAGAGGGAAAACCTCTGGACAATCATTTGTATAATATATTAATAAAAATAGTTATAAATAATTAGAAAGATATAGTTCAATGAAAGTTATACGTTAAACAACATATCTTAAACAAAGTACAATAAAAATAGTAAGTAATATTAAGTTTCTATCATTAAATTGTTAAATCGAAATTTTATATTAAATATCCTTTGTATTTATGATAATTTTATAAATATTTCAATATTTTGTTGTCTCTTTTCATGATTGATTGTGTACATAAAATTATAATTTTAAATAATTGCACTTAAGCATAATTTATCAAAATCATTAAAAAAAATTTAAAAATATTTAATAAAATTCTTTTTGAATGTTTGAAAAGTCGTCTTTTGAATCATTAATTAATTCATTACAATTACAAATGATTGACGTGAATTCAAGATAATTATTGAAAATTATTTTATGAATTTTTGCAAATTGTTCGTGTTTTGTAATTGTCATAAATTAAATTTAAATAAAATTTATATTATATTTTTATTAAAATTAAAAATTTTTGCTCTTTACATTGAATTTATAGCCATTATTATTTCGTTAGCCAAGAGTAATTCTAATAAATATTAATATATTAATAATCAATACTTTGAAAAAAAATCATCATTTAAAATCAAAGTTGATAAAAAATGGTAAAAAATATTATTTATTGAGTTTTAATTTTTATAATTACTTCCTCAATATACATGATTAGTTATATAGTTTTTATATAATTTTTAACTTAATAATATTAATCACATGATTTTTCAATAGATTTTTTCAATAAAGCACATTCATAATATCATTATTGAATATTTTTAGTAGTTACAATTAGTTAATTACGTTAGATTCAAATTAAATTTTTTATTTTTTTTAATAAATTAAATTTCTAAACTATATACGTAATTTATAGATGAATAGACTCTTTCATAAATGCAAATATAAAATGTAATTTATTTTGTTTTTAATTGTAATAATATATTTTCTTGTGAACATACTGATATTTGACTAAATATTTCATTTCATATTTCTTAATAAAATTATAATTATTTTGTTTTACTATAATCTTCTTTATTAGTTTGGCAATTATTCGATTATTTTAGAATTATAAATTAAAATGCTACAGTTATAGTTTATCATGATATGATATTTATGAACACTTTATCACTTCATAAACATTAAAATTAAAAATTTTCTCTATATACACAGAAAATGGAATATAAATTGTTTTATTTTGATTGTTACGTAATAGGATTTATTCCAAGAACTTAAACATTTATAAATTTATCTTATAATCTATGAACTATTTGTATTTCCATTAAATTATCAATGACTGACTCGTAACTAATATCAACGATTAAAAAAATTGTTATTTGCATTTAAAAAAATGCAATTAATGGTTTTTAATCCCTTCGTTAACGTACGTAAAAGATATTATTTAATCGCATTCTACACAATATCTCCTAATAAACAATCATATATAATTTATGTAAGTTTATTAATTCATTTCACTATTATATATTGACAATATATATTCAGAATTCGACACTGTATGTATTAAAATATAATTTTACCATGTATTATATTTGTTAAAAGTAAAAGAGTACTATAAAGTATCGATAAAGCTGTTTTCCTTGTTGTAGTAACTTATTATATTTTGTATTTAAATTTGTTTATAATTTTAATCTTACTTCGATATACAAAAATGGGATAAACAATAAGGTAATATCTTAGGTAATACCACTAAAGTAATTGTGCAATTATTCAGTAATTTTAATCCCTCGTGTTTGTATTTATTAATACTCGATTACCAATAAGATTCATAAATATGTAATTTTTAAATATAGTAATACATGAAAATATTGAATTAAAATTTACATTTAATTAAGATTTTACAAATTTCCTATTTATATATATAACCAAATTAAAATTTTTAATACAAATGTATTAATAAAATATTTTTGTTGAATAAAAATTATAGAAATTATTAAAATTTCTTTAGAGTATTAGTAAAATGTCATTCAATTAATTAATAATTAATTCAATACAAGATTAAGTTTAAAAGTAAAAAAATAAAAAATAAAAAAGTAAAAAATAAAAAATATTATAATTGTAAAATTTTAAATCTTAATTTTATAAAAACTATTAAAAATTAACTGTTATAGAAAATTATTATTTAAATGACTTTATATTATATTTAATAGCAACCGAAAAATGTATATCATATGTGTAAAAGTATATAAATATATTTTCTACTACAACAGTAACTACATCAATGAAATATCAGTAACTATATCAATTTATGGTAAATCTAAAACAATATAATTTTCCTCGTGGAGTAATAATTTTACATTTAATAATGCACTCAAATCTATCAAGGTGCTTTTAAAGATGGTTTTTCATTATTTTATAAAATTAATATATAAAATTAAAATATATATGAGATTATATTGAATACTTCCTTATTCACAAATATTCACAAATGTTAATTCATGTACGAGATTCATTGTAAGGAGTTCTATATATTTCACTAACATTTTTAATTCAATTTTAAAGTGTATATATTTGTAATTTCCGGTTTTTGATGTATACTGATAATGATTTATATACAAATAATTTTTTTTATTTTTTTATATATAATAAATTTCTTTTTAATTAATCACTAATATCAATATTTTAGTAGAATAATTTATGAATGATAAATTAGAAATTGGTTTCGAAATATAAATGGCTTTACTGTTTCATTCTTATTACAAGATGCATTGGATTTTTTGATAAAGGATCAAGTAATCAAATATGAACAATATTGTCGAATTAAAAAATATTTTGTATATTAATTTTTTAATGACATTATAAAGAAATAATTTTCCAATTTAAATTTTCGTATTATATGGTTAACTTTGGGAAATTACATGTACTAAATTTAAATTTTAAAACTATATTTGAGAAGCTTTTATCTTTTGCAGAAGATTCAACTAAAAAAAAGGTATATAAGCATTTCATTATATTAGTTACTTAAAATGATAACATAAAATATATATTGATTTATTTTTTAATTTTATTTCAGTTATATATATATATATATATATATATATATACATAAGTTGAAATTGAATATTTTAATAATTCTGTAAATATGAGTACTTTTATATTTATCAAAAATTATGCTTAAATACTTATCTTACTTAACAATCTCGAAATATATCTTCATACCATTAAAAAGATATATTAATGAAATAAATATAGAGTTCATAAAATTGTAATTTACAAGAGTTTATACTTATAAATAATAATTTATGTTATAATTGTATAATTTATTTGAAATATGCACGGATATTTTTATTAAAAAATAAATATATAAATTAAGTTAAACAGAAATTTACATAAGAGAAAAAAAAGTTATGAGTATTTAATTTAATTATATCTTAAGAATTGTCCAAAAAAAATTTAGTAATTTCTTGAAGTTATAAGAATGCTTTATTGCACTGACAAACTTGAGTTAGGAAAAATTACTTAAACACCTTAAAGTTATGAAAGAGCTTAAATAATTTAATTTAATATATATTTCAATTTCACAAGATTCAGAGGTAGAAAATGTAGATATTAAATACATGTTTCTTTGATTGCCAAAGGTATAATATATGCAAATATTTTATCTAAATCTTCTAAATATTGTGAAACAAATTTTTTTGAACTGATAGGAAATAGTTTTATATGTATTATCTTTTTATTGTAATGTAAAAATTTTAGTAATGTTTGATTATTTAAATATTTAACATATTCGATATATTATTTAATTAATTCTATCACTTATTACATGATGATATTATATTAATATTTACATATTTTTTATATTATTTTTTTTTTCAAAAAAGTAATATAGTTTTAATTAAAATCAGAAATATATTAATATAATACCTATTTTATGCAGACTTATATGAAACGTATATTATATATATATATATATACGTTTGAAAAAAATGTATTAAAAATTGTTATTGAAATATTATTAAAAATTATCTGATAAAAGTAAAATAAAAGCAAACATATTGATCGTAAAAATTTTTGTAGTAAAATATTGTAAGTTGCATAATTAATTCTATTCTTCTGTAATTTAATCGTACATAATACAAGAGAATAAATAAATATTTATTAATAAAATTTTATATTAATCATGTATTCTGTTAGTCATTATATACTTTTGCAGTTTATATACGTTAAATAATTAAAATTAATTAACTTATAATAATTTAAAATATTATCTTCGAGAGCAGGATATTACTCATTTCAATAAAATGTAAAAAACGTGAGGCGTAACGAGTAAAACTTTTTATATTGTACTTATAAATAATGTTGTAATATTAATTCAAGCTGTTACAATGTCTTGTCGCACGACCTAATTGAAAAGAAAAAAATCGATAAATTATTCCATTTATTTAGTATTTGTCTTTAACTTATAAACGTAGAACACAGATTCTTTATTGAGGCAGTCGTGAATAAATAGTGAAGTATTTTACATTCGTAAAGCAAAGTAGTGCGATTTTCAATAAAATTCAATCAATTAAAACAACATAATGAACTTACGATTGGTCGTTTTAGCTAGTTTGAGGTGAGAGATGAATATTATTAATAACGTTCTAATACTGTAGCTCAAAATAAATTTTTACTTTAAAACTATTCATTGAGCATATATTATTAAAATAAAAATGCGTTATAAGAAAAATCGGCATTAAAAATTCATGTTAGTTGAAACAATTAATAATAAAAAATAATTTTTATATTTTTTAAATAATTTAAAAATAAATTTAATATTATGTGGTCTCTTATTAAACGAAAATTTATCAATTAAATGAAAATTCTTTTACGTACTTTGAAATATAAATACTATGTTAGAATTGAAATGTAGATTGTCTTATAAATTTCTATAATTACTTAATTGTAATATGATTTAAACATCCCTTTTGTGCATATATTTTTTACATCGTTGTTAAAAAACTTATTGAAAAAAAATTAACTAGTCTAATTATTTTAAGTAATTTATCCTACATTTTTTATACCCAATATATTATATATAAATAATATACATAAAGATTATATATAAAATATGTTACATAAAATAAATATTCTGAAATAATATAATTGTGCTTATATATTGAATTTTACTGCGAATGTATTTTGTGATAACAAGTTTCAAGTAAAGAAAATATTCTATAATTTTTGTCACTGTTATACGGATTTTTTAATACGCATTCTTCATGTATGTAACGTATTCATTTATTTTTCAATACACAATACACAATTACAATATAATAAATTAAATTATAAAAAATAAAAGCAATTAAAAAATTATTATTGAGAACTTTAACATGAATCGTCCTAAAAATGTTCTTATTATATAAGAGGAAATCTAGTTTTACAATTTGAAGATTGAAAGTAAGAAGGAGAATCAAGTTTTTGTCTCCGGCAGTTTTATAATGTACAATAATATAATTTAATATTTTTAATTTTATTATTATTGAAATAAGTTTTCTTTCATAAGTTTTAATCTAGTCATTTATCAACTTTACCTATTATATTCCAATTTTTAAATTAAAGTTATATTTTAAATAAAATTAAAAATTTTACTAAATTATTTATATTTATATATGTATCTATCTATGTATCTATGTATCTATGTATCTATATCTTACAAAGTATTATTAAGGATCAATAATAGAAAAGATCATATTTTTGTTACTTTGCAGGAAATAAAAGTTTAGTATGTATTATTAACTTAAGATAAATGTAGATATGGAATTGTTTAAAATATGAAGTATCGAAAGATGATATTTGTATTGCATAATTAAAAGATTCTTCATACAATTAAATTTATAATTTATTACTAATCGAAAATTATAATTATTTTTAAAATGAAATTGAATTAGATACTATCATGAAAAGTAATTGTGTATTGATAATTCAGAATTAAAAGAAATGTAATGTGCGTAAAAATAATCGATTCATTGCAGGTAATTTATCACTCAGCCATTTGTATATATATTCACATATATATTTTAATTATCATTTCATGACATAAAATTAAATTATTTATTAAACGTATAGGGATAAATAATAAGAGGGCTAATGAAAATTCTTTTGGCTTATCTATTATCATTTACTTTTGCAAAATTATTCGCTGATTTAATGTTATATTCATTTAATTATATTGTGTTTGATTATTAATGTTATATTCTTTAAGGTAACATTTGTGCAACATTAATGAGATCTTTTTCTATTTTACTTCAAAGTAGGCCGTCGAGTCTTCATTTATAGCTGTATTTCTAAACCAATTACTTTGAAAAATAGAAGAACGACAGCTTTAAGAATGTCTGTTTGTCTGAATATTTTGTCAAGAAATCTAGGTAACTCTACTCGGACACTTTACCTATTACAATTTTTCTCTTTCCTGTTTTCCATTTAAAAAAAAATATTCAAGATATGTTATTATTATTCTTCTAATTTATGTCGTTCAAATGGTGGCATGAAAAATATTAAATTTTACCTTCAATTTGCAAATCGTTTCACACTTCCACCGAATTTCTTTAGTTATAATATTTATATTGAAATATAGATCGTCTTTATTTATAAAAAATTAAAATTTTTTGTTATTTATATACAATTATTTATATAAAATTATTTATATACATATATCTATTTCAATTCACCAAAACTCATGTTCTTGATTTTGTCACCACTAGTTACTTTAATTTAGCTAGACTATTATAATTATTATGATAGGAAGAAAAATATTCAAATATTGCATTATTAAAACTGTTTTCTATTATATATAGTTTTAATTTAATAATTTAATGATTTTAATAGCTGTGATTAACTATAATTAATAAAAAAGTAATTCTGATCGGATTATATAAGTAAACATAGAATTTGACTAAACTAACAATTGCCGTATTAGTAAAAAATAATTGTATAAAAAATAAATAATATAAAATAAAATATAGATAAAAATAAATATGAATAACGTTATCATATTAATCTCTAAACTTTCTTATTTCATTAACTAGCAATAAAAAAATTATTTTTAATCAATTGAAAACAATGCTATTTTTTCTAGAACTTTTAATATTTTTGATGCAATAATATTTATATTATGCATTACATAAAATAGATCAAGAAAGGAATTTATAATTTTTAATTTTTAAACAAATCATGCTCTTTAGAGATTTATAAGTCACATTCAAGTCACATAAGTCAAAATTGTTTACTTGCTTTTAATATATAACTATTATATTTCAATTATATTGCTAAGCTTTCAAAAAATTACAAAAAATACCGATATTATAATAGGAAAATATTAGTAGGATTTCCTAAGTAAGGAAAGTAGAATTTAAAACGCGAATACGAAAACGCTTCTTGAAATTTCATTTCAAGCATTATTATCGGTTAATGGTCGTTAATAATCGTTAATAATAATTAATAATCGTTAAAATAAGCAATAATTAATCTATTAAACGAATGCAAATTCTATGCATCATGTATTAAAAATGATATTAGAAAAACATATATTAGTAAAAGAATTAGCTCTTAAATTTAACTGTCAAGATAACCAAATATATTTTTTAAATCCTTTAATTTATTAATTATGTAATTATGTTATTAATTATTATATATTAATCATGAATTTATATGAAACCCTTTTTTTCTATTTATATTCTATTTTGAAATTCAGTTCCAATGTAACAATTTAGTAAATACAACGTAAATTTTTAAAAGGTCTAATAAACGCTGTCATTTGTTATATAATATTCAATTTCTAACATTATTTAATATTCTTCAAATTTTACTAAATTAATTCAAGTTCGAAAATTATTTTAATTATGTTTTCATTTAGTATTTCAAATTTACAAAATTTACAGTTGATTCAAGGCTTTTATTGCAATTTCAACTAATGTTCATGTTCTTAAGATTTAAAAACAACGATTTTACCATAAAATATTCGGTTATGTATAAATATATGTAAATAAATATAATTACTTATATTCCTACATATTTTCACTTAAATTTTATATGATTTATAAATACAAAGGATTCTCTCATAATCCTTACACATATTTGTTTATTTTAATAACAAAGAAAAATATGATGGTTTAATCCTACTATTTTAGATTACAATGTCATATCATTGAAAAAATATTATACATATGGTAGCTATGCATTAATTGTACATTAATATACCTTAATATACTATTTTGATACTATCAATAGTATACTATTAAGATTATAAAATGTATAATAGAATAATAAGTAAAATTGGAATTAATAATATATATTTGACTATTGAGTCATATGCACTGCAAAGTAATAATTATTTTATATTTCATTGTAATTTAAATAATATGATTAATATGTAAATTACTATCTTTGAATAATTTACCAGTTAAAAGTTTGAAAAATTCCATTACTAAAAAGAGAACGATTAAATTCATCTTAAGCAAGCACGTAAAGTTTGATTAGATTAACTAAACTTTACTCTTTCTTACTGCCACTAACTCTATTTTGTTTTTTATAGTATAACCTCGCTCTCTTATCCATATATATATATATATATATATATATAGACAGAGTATATTTTGCTTTATAATGATTCAAGCGGTAATCTATATTTCAGTCTAATCTGGTTCACCATAGTAAGATCATTTATTATTTTTTAACTTAGTTTCCAAAATAATTTTTACTATTTATTATTTCCACTCATCGTAAGTAAGTTACACAAAGTATATTAAGCTAAATGATAATTTTATATGGTAATCTACATAACGATTCTTTAAATTCTTTATATAATTCTATATATATAATGCATATACATGATAATTCTTTAAATTACACACTGGTTATAAAAAGCGTAATATATAACCAATTGAAAAATTTTGTTCTTATTCAAACTATATATAGTACAATGTATTACTTAATGACCCATCTTATCATCTTTAATAGTTTAGATAATCAATGACTTTATAAAGTATTAACGTATCACTTTACAAATATATGCGTTTTATGGTCATATTATATTTATAAAATAATATAAAATAAAATTATTTAGAATATTCTAAAAAATGTACAACTTTATTGTTAAATTCTTAAAATCATACTTAAGTATCTGTTTATAATAAAATAAGTAAATTATTAAAAAATTATGACGGTGTTAAAGGTTTGAATTTAAGTGAAAATAAAAATTTCAATTTAAATATAAGTCGAAAATATTTCAAATATTTATTACCTAGTACATAAATAATTAGATTACTATATTGTTATTAATTTAAAGATTTGTAGAATTTGTTTTCTACCTTTTAGTTAATCGTTAACTTGGATTTATATAAAATATGTATTTAAATCTTCTCAACAGTGTATATATTTAAATAATTTAATATTTAATATCAATACATTTCTATAATTAAATTTTAATAAAATTCTCATGTATTAACTTGGAAGTTAATATAATAAATATATATATTTGTTTATCATATTGTGTCTGTTGTGTTAATTAATTAAATGAATATTTTCAAATCTTTATAATTCACAATACCTTTTATTATTATAACTATTAATTACGTATTACGATAATTTAAAGAGTCGAGTTAAATAATCTGTATTATTTACATAATTCAAGTATTAAAAAAATCACAGAATAATAAGTTTTATTAGTTTAGCCAATAATGTAAATGTAACGAGTAAAAAAATATATACTGCACAGTAAAATATTTTATGAATAATTGAAAATATTCAGTGTTTAGTCTAGCTATATCTGAAAATAATTGTATAGGATTGCTCTGATAGTACAAGATAAATGAATATATAAACATTAACATGAATAAACGAAAAATATTTAAACAATCTTACAAGAATATTCATGCTAATATTATGAAGCATCTATAATTATGTATTTTATACTATCAATAAAAAATAAATGTAATGTTATAATAAGAAATCGAGATTATGACGTTTTAAATTATACAACTGATTACATTCTACTTGTATTTTATAAAAGACTATTTCTAATTGAATACCAAATTATTTTTTATTTTATTTTAGCGACATTTTTACTATACTTCATATTTTATATAATTTAAAAATTTCAAGTTGTTTTTATACATGATTTCAGTATTTTTATTATACGAATCTCCAATTAATTAATTTTATAGTATATTACATATATTTACTTCTTTTTTATTTTTACATTGTATTTTGTTATTTATTTTTATAGTAATTTATATCTAATATTGTAAAAATTCTATTTTATAATTCAAATGTAAATAGTAGTATCTTTTTATTTGTAAAATTATATAACTGTCTCTAGAATATACAGACTAATATACTTATCCATAATATACTCATTCATTTTAAATTGCAATAGAAAGTATTTAATAGTATGTTCATAATTTTATCTTATTCTTAGTATTCATTACATTCTAATGGTATTATTTCACTAATTCTATTGTAATAAAATATTATTTACTTTTACTTACAAAATTAGATTATAGTTATTCCTTTTAAGTAAATTCAAGTGTTCGCACTATTATATCTTCAAATGTACAGTGAAAGCAACGGTGAAACGAAGAATTCGAATCAATAAAAATTATCACTATTATCTTATCATATCTCTGCATAGTTTTATATTTTTCACGATTACTTTTTTATATATGTAAACATAGACTTGTCAAAATAATTTTCTATTAATTAATATTATAAAAACTAAAATTCGGTATGTTCCATATAATATTTTATTCAAAAATCAAATTTTTATTTAAATATTTTTATTTGTTAATGAAATTCAAATTAAATTCTAATCAAGAAAATCAAAATTATGATGACCTATTATTATTATGGAAAAACTTATCTTTAAATTTTTAAATAAAACAAAATTTTGTAAATTGAGTTATTGTAGTTTTATATAGTCAACACATGTAAATTACATCATATACTGATAATAAACATGTCATTGCATATAATTCTTGGATACATAAAAATCTTTTATATAAATTTAATATAAATTGTATTTTATAAAAGAAATTTACAACTTCACTTTACTTGTGTATATTTATTTATATATGCATGGTAAGAAAGGAAAAACATTAGAAATTTTAAAGATCTTTTTAAGTGAATTATTTTAAAACTTTGACTGCTTATACTCTAAAGTATCTGTTTTTTTAAAAGGTGATAATCGAGGTTTAGAACTTAACTTCTAATGCACTCATTTTAAATTTCGACAAATTTTTTAAACAATAAGGTGCTTTAAATGCAGTTCTCACAATATTAATTATTTCCACATCACTTCAAAACTCTGTTAAATTTTTTTATTAAAATTTATTTTAAATTGGTTTTATTTACAATAGTTATGTTTTGATTTTCATATGGTTTGACTGGGTTATAGATAAGCAATGAGAAATGGTAGATTAATGATACATAAATATTAGATATATTCCAGTATTTTAACGTACAAAATAATTTTCAAAACTTCCTTTTTATAATGACATATTTAGTGATAGTTTTAATGATATTTATTATAAGAAAGTAAAAAATATAAATATTTTTATTAAATTTTTATTTATTAATAATATCGATAACAAGGTTAAGTTTTCTTCTTTTATTTATTGTAAAATTGGTATTGAAATAGATAAAAAATTTTAATTATATATTAAAATCTCGATCACTTGAAAAATGATTAACAGACAATTGTGTAATATAGCATTTTATATTAAAAAAAAATTAAAATACTTTATATAATAAATTAATATTTTTTAATGTAAATACAAAATAAAATTTAAATTACTTACCTAAGTTATTAAAGATTATAAAAATTATATTCATAAATAAACATTTTTTTAGAATAAAAATATTTTTTTATTAACAGCATTATGACATCAGCTAAGAAAAACCATATATCGGTACAACCTTGGGGTACAGTTGATGAAAAAGTGATTAAGAAATTTACGCTGCATAATGAAAAAAATCAAGAAGTAGACATTGTTACATATGGAGCAACTATTACAGCTATACGACTATTTGATAAATTTGGTAAAATTGATGATATTGTTTGTGGCTTTGACTACATTAAAGGTAAAATATAAATTATATAAATAATGTTAGGTAAAGCTAATTTTATTTAAATTATAATATCAATATACATGTAAATAATCATGTTACATTTATTTAAACTTAAGGCGTGAAGTTAATTTAAATTATTGTACATATTGCATTTATACAGTTATTAATTGAAAAATAAAATGAATTTTATATAATATTTTATCAAAATCGATAAGCTTTCCTTGTCTCTTAAAGTATTCATATTTTAATTCAATACGTTATCATAGTTTTATGCAATTAATGAATGAATTAAGTTAATGTTTTACACATTAGTTTACTTAATAATTCGACAGATTATAATAAAAGATTGATATTCTAATAGAAAAGTATTTTTAAAGAATTCTTAATGTTTTCGTTTGTACATAAATTTAAATTTATTTAGAAATTTCGTAAGAACTATGTGTAATAATATATATTATATATTATAGATCTTATCTGTACAAAATCCATAAATTTTATATTACATCGTTATTTTAAATTTTAGAATATGAAAAATATTATCCACTGAAAAATGTCATTCTATTATTTTTGTGTTATAATAATATAATAATATAATAATGATACTGTTATATTGATTCATAAAATTATGAAATAATGTACAGGACTTATTACATTTTTTATTTACATTTAGGATATCAATTAAACCTTAATTCATATTTTGGAGCAACTGTTGGTAGAGTAGCAAATCGAATTTCTAATAGTCAATTCAAAGTTGATGATATACAATATAAAGTATCACAAAATATTGGGAACAATACACTACATGGTGGATTCAACGGCTGGAATTCAAAGATTTGGGAATCTACTATTGAAAATAATACTGTTATAATGACACTTTTGAGTGAAGACGGAGATGAAGGTTTTCCTGGCACCGTATTAGCTTCCGTTGCATTCCAGTTGACTGATGACGGGAAGTTGATCATTGAGATGAAGTCTACAACTACGAAGGCTACTCCCATCAATTTAACTAACCATAGTTACTTCAATCTTGCAGGACACGTAACAGATTTTTTTAATTATTTACATTTAAATTACAATCGGTAGTCTACATTCGTTTATTGGTAATATAAGTTATTCTAAATCAATTAAATAATTTATCATTCAATTTTTAAAATATGTTTTATAGCGCGTTTCTTGATTTATTATTTCAATAATGATAAATAATGAATATAAATTTTCAAGAGTATTTTAAAATATTAATAATAATTAAATAAATCGTATTAATAAATAAATAATTAAATTGTATTCATTAAATAAATAATTATATTCATTTAAAATAATTTGCGTTATCAATATTTATCAGAAATAATATAAAGTTCTAAAAGCTTCGAACATATCTCAATAATAGTTACCTAAATTTAAAATATTATTAAAAAAATATTATTAACAATGATTAACCTATATAAAAATACAATTTTATACCAAGAATAAATAAATGGGAAATAAAATTAAATGCGTTTTACAAATTAAAATTAATTATAGATAAATTTAATCAGTATAAAGATAGATGTATAACAATGATAAATGTCTCATGGTATCAACGATTTATGCATTCAATGTAACACTATACGTACACACATACACACCCATCTACACACACCTAATTTTTATATAATTATATAAATCACTAGTGGCCACTCGTGAAAAATACATTTTTAAGTGATATTTTACAAGAACAACGGAAAAATAGGATTAGGAAAAAATAGGATAAGGAAGAAATAAACAGTTTAATTTAAATTGAATAGGTATTAACATATATCTGTACATTTTTATACTGATCTGTACTAGTATACGCTGATTATTCATATACATGTAAGTCACTTGGTTTTTATAAATTACAATAATGCTGGGAATTATACAAATGAGATAATTTGCACTTATTAAACAAAATGTATAAACTTTATAGTTACTGCGATAGTTTTGTCAAATAACACTACGTAAACTTCTCATGTTGCTTGTTAAACTGAATATAATCTACATGAATGCGTTAGAAACTTGAAGTAGAAAATGGAAAGTATATTCTTCTTTAGTAGATACATGTAGATGCTTCATGTACATTGATGGTTGCCGAATTTGTTGTTTTCATTTCGATCTCAAATTCGTTAATTTTATATACTCTGTATATATTTGATAAATTAAAAATAGTTTCAATGCTGTTCATTATTATTTCCGAATAGTAGCATCTCAAGTAGATTATTTCTGCAGATTTAAAGTAATTCCGTAAAATTGTTTGTTCTTGTTGACACCACATTATAGTATTCATCATCTTGAACAATCATCGGTTTACTTTAAGTTTTCCAAAGGACAAAATTAAAAGCCATTGGTAAACAAATAAATATGACAAACGTCCAAGATGTAATTGTAATTTATGAAGAACTATGATGGTTGACTAGGTTTTGGATTTTAAAAATATTTTGTCTTAAAAGAATTAAATTTTTGGAAAGTAAGAAAAATTACATCAAATTTTTAATTACACGAGTGACCGGTCGGAAGTTTAGTTAAATGTAGAATGAAATTTATAGATATTATATTTCTCCGTGTGAGGCTTCTATGCATGTTTGATACGCTTACAACATTTTAGAATAATTATATTAATTAGAGAGCTTACTACAAATTTCGATTTTATTATTTTTTTGTTGTTGGTGTTCAACATAATAGAATATTCATAGTTACAATATATTCTTAGGTTACATTATATTATAATATATTATTAAATCAAACATTCTTAAAACATAAATCAATATATTCGCATTCTTTTATCGAATTGTATAATAATAATAATTGTTTTTTTTATAACCCATGAAAAAATGATTCCAAATTTTCGCAATTGTAATGTAATAAAATTTTCATAAAATTATACATGATTTTTTAAATATCTAGAGTATTATAAATGTAATCTATTATTAAATAAAATTTTATTGTTAAAAAAGATTTTGTAAATCTAATTTCATTTTAAGTAATTTTTCTATTATAGAGATTTGCTCTCAATTATTGTTTCAATTTCACAAAATAAAAAAAAGTAAGTTTTATATTATCGATGATTACATAATTATTTCATTATAGTTTTTACAATTATTTTTTTTCTACAGTTTACTCTCTAACTAGAAGTTTTATTTCACAAAATTGTTATAAATACAAACGGATTACTATTTGTTTGAAAAGTTGAATAACAAATAGATTGAATGTAAATAAAAATTGCACTTTTTGGTTTATAAAATAAAAATATAAATTATTTCAAGTTATCAGTTCTTTAATTATTTATTGATTATTTATAATTGCTTAGCTTAGTACTTAACATGAACGAGTATATATAACTTAGAATCTACTTATTATGACTAAATATTTGTAATGGTAAAAGAGCATTTTATGTAGTTCGCAACAGATGTTTTTACAAATTTGCAATATATTATTTTTTCATTTATACTTAAAAATATGAGTTGGATTACCTTTGTGCCGTATTACTGCAGCTAAAAAAGTATTTTATCGTAATTATTTGTAAAATATATAAATGCCTTCGACAGTAATATAACATACTTACTCTATTATTATTTTATAAACTAGAAAGGAACTTCTACGTTAAAGCGACTCTGTTTGAACAGAAAAATTTATTTCCATTTTTATGCATGATCTCTCAATGATCATATTGCGAGTATTTTTTTTCTTTTTTTGACATATTAAAAGTTACGGTATTGAACTTTAACTCCATTGCTTGTAATTATGAATCGAACTGCGACATGTTTGTTTACAAACACATGCGCACGTATACGCTACATTTATGTTCGTATTTATATTTATCTATAGCCAGCAAGCTTGAATCAAAATAATTAATAATAGGTTTCTCCTTTTTCATCTGAATTATCACAAGTTTTTATTTATTCGGTTTCATGTTACTTAGTTGATATTTTTATACTAGTGTTCAGTATTAATTGATACAAAGTTATTAAATTAAAAACTTTTTTTAATAGTAAATTTTCAGAAAATGTTGTTATTTGATAATTATTTGTATTGTATCCTAATTTAAAATTTTTTTTAAACAATTTTACCAAATGGTTTTAAAACTAAAATAGATAAGATACAATCACAGATTCAAGTGATTTCATTAAAAAATAACACTAAAATCTATTGAATTACACAAGTAAAAAATACAATGTTAAGTTATAATCACATACTACTCAGATCATTTTAATAAAGCAGAAAACGATAAAGTTGCAAAACAAAATAAAAAACAAATGAATATAAAATTTTTAATAATGTAACATTTTCTAATAATCTAAATGAAAATCATGTTCAGGCGGTAAATTGTATAATTTTTTCAATACATTTATTCAAATAAAGGCTATTTAAACAATACTATAATATATCAAGTTTATTTTACATAATTATGCTGTAGTTAAAGATGTAATAAGATTAAACGATTTTAATTTGGTGTATTAACCCATGAATTTTTCTCATTAAACTAATGAAAATAATTGAATTCTTAAAAACATCTTAGGCTATAAAATATAAAAATGACTATTACGATAGAGCATTTATATAATATAACTATTTAGAACCTTTTAAAAGTAATTATAGTAAATAGTGATATATACACTGTCAGACTAATGCAAATTCATATACTTTAAAACTTTTTGTTGCAGATTATCAATTATTTATTTATCAGTATAGTTATTTTAATATATTTTTATAAATTAATTACTAAGTTATAGAATTATCTATAATCTATTAAAAATATCATTGGAATTAAATAATATTGCATAATCAATATTTGTATAAGAAGATCTCAAATCCAAGTAATTAATTCTTGAATGTATATATTAATTTCGAAAATATTTATCCTGTATAATTTTTATCTATAATTAATCTTACACAATAGTAAACGTAAATATATAATTAATAAAATGATTATAAACATTGCATATATACATTTATATTATTTTAAAATAATTATTTTAATTTTAACTCTATTTAAAATTTCATTACAATATCTACTATATTAAAATTAAAAATGATTATTAAATTTATTATTTAATATTCTTAAAATAACAATATTTTATCATTTTGTGTTTTGACTCAAAAAAATGCATATATGTAGTATTAATCAATTATAATTGATTTTAAGTAAATCAATGTTGAGCATCACAAAATTGTATTTAAGCTAAATATTGAACTTTCATAACCCTTATGAGGTACATATAAAAACAGTATATATTTATTATAACATTACATTTTAATTATATATACTAATTGACACTAAAATCCAAATTTTATTGTATTAAGTTATTTTATATTGTATTAAGTTAAATTTAACATTAAAAAGTAATATAATATAATAAAAATTTACAGCAAGTTATATATATTAAGCCGTAATTAAATTTATAAGATATATATTATATTTTAAACAAGGTAACAATTATTTACTTTAATGAAAAACAGAAAATTAACAGTAAAACCCTTAAATTTATTTGATATTAGATCATTATTATCCTTTTCTCTTAAAAAGAGATATGCAGATAGAAACTTAGAGGTTCAAAGTGTTTTCAATATAGCAGAAAATCTTCATGATATAAATAATTTCTTAATCATTAATTGGATTATTTATTTGTAGACATATACCCTTATAATTTTTAACTGGTTTATGAAAGTGCTATTGGTATCTTTGTGTATGCAAATGTAAATATGAAATTTAAATAAAGCTAAAAGTGTAAAAATTGAGATCAATTTACCTCCGTATACAAAATTGCAAGGGCACTTTCGTATGTGGCTGTCTTAATTCAGAGATGAATTCATTATTGTAAAAAGCTACATTAAAGCTAATAAGGATAGCTTATTTAAATATTTGGTGGTACATACGAAATAAAACACATTTAAGAAATATCAAAATGTATCTACAGATAAGGCCTTCCATTTTTCAATCGGCGTATTGTATAGTACGTTATGGTAATACGTAATATACATTCAAACTTGGTGAAATATACCAACCATGTCATAGTGGAATATAATATATGTATAGTATATATATATATATATACAATATATAATATATATAGTATATATATATAATATATAATATATAATATATAGCTTTTGGTAGAAATTTATGTAAATTATATATTGTTAAAATATCTTTGTTGAAGCTATAAAACATGCAATTGGAAATGTTATTGTACATAGAAATGGACATATTATTGAAAATCTAATTAATTTTATATTTGGTGAAGAAAAATTAAGCATTCAATATTCTTTAGAATATGAAAGTTTTAGAAATTACTGAAATTACAAAATAAACACATAATTTTTTTTATAAGAGCATGATTAGATGCATAAAATTGTATATAAAAAATTCTAATATTCAGTTAATAGTAGAGTCAAACAAAAAGTACAATAAAACTGATGAAAACAAATTGATACAAAATTTAGAAAAAGAGGTATTAATTTAGCTTATGCTCCCAAAAGTTTAAATTTTAAAAAATTTTTTAAAATTGTATTGAAGGATAAAACATTGAATATGACAAACTATATTATAATTAAAAGCAACTATCTTTAAAAAAATTCTTCAATTTATACATAACTAGTAAATTAAAATATGACTAAAGAAATATACCAATAAATATCTATGTCCATCTGGAATAAAAATACTTAGTTTCTTTATTAATACTTAAAGAAAAACATGAACAATAAAAGGAAAATTGTTTAAATTTATCTTTCATACTTATATTGAAGCAATACGAGAACAGTATAATTATCATATTTATTAATTGCATTTAATATCAGAAAAAGTGCGACGAAAGGAAATTGGCAACTTACCTTACTTTGTTTAAAGATTTTAACACATAAATAAAAGTTAATTTCAATAGATACTTGTTTTGTAACTACTTGTAAGGAAAAAATATGTTTTATATCAAATTGAATATAATTTTGATTATTATACAAATATCTATGCTTTCGCTTATGTACATAAATAGAATGTAAAGAAGAATTTTAAATTAAGAAAGTTAGAATTTATAATGAATATTGGATTTTGTAACCTGACAGAATCTACAACGGAAGGATAACTATAATTCTGTTATAATATTTGTATAAAATTGGTAATTATCATGAAAATTTATTAACTATTTTTACGAAAATATAAAATTATAATTTATTTTGATGAGCACAAATATATTTATTATCTTATAGTGAGTATTAAAATAAAATCATGAAAGGCTGCCTGTAACAATAAAATAAAGTCTATCGGATAATACAAATTTATGCATCTAAGTAGAATTGATGATTTAATATTTACAAACTGCATAATTAATACAAAATATTTACTAAATAGTTATGGAAAATAATTTCAATATGACGTGAACAATACCAACGTTTATAAAGTATTTATTAATGATCTATTCTCATTATACATAAAGCATTTCAAATTATGTAGTATTAAGTAAAAGTAGGAAAAAGAATTAATAATTTATGTATGAATAAATTATGCATTTAAAGAGAAATATTTCAGTGTCCATCTATGACTCATAAAATATGTAATTCAATAGGTTATTAAAATTTCTTAGTTAAAAATTTTCGAACACATTTCATTATTTTTTGTATTAAGGAGGTAAGATCGATTTGTTGACAGTATTGTAATTCTTCTCGTTTTTCTTAATTTGTGTCGACTGCCAGGTATTCTTTCTACTTTATAAATGTTATGTTTAATCATATTTTGTGGTTGTCCTAGTCTCATACACAGTGATATAGGTCCAGAAAAATCAACGTTTGTTGCTAATTCAAGTTTTGGCTCTAATGTTAATGTAAATTCGATTCGACTTTGTACAAAATTTGTTATTATTTTAGTATTACCTTGTATGGCTATTCCAGCTTCTATCTCAACGAGAGATTGAGCATTTCTTGACCAAAGGCTTAATTGAATTTGACCTGCTAAATCTACACTAATTGCTCCCTCTATATGTGTTTCTGCTATAAATCCTGAACCCAGGGCAATAATTTCATGGTGACGATGAAGGTTAACAATAGTCTGGAAGGCTGGTGTACGCTCTGAAGCTGTTCCGGACCAAATATGTCCCATTAATTCTCCTTGACCGGAAAAAAAAACAAATGGACGAATATTGACATCTAAAAAAGAAATTTCCATACCAGCCGTGGCTACTTCATTTTCAACAAAACTATCATTCTCTTCTTGATCATTTGTATTTACGAAATTATTAAGCCCTCCTGCGAATAATCCAAGAGAAAAAAATGTGTATTTGGATGACTCATTTTCTAGCACTACATCGACAACTCCACGCTTTAAAAGACCAGAACTAATTTCTTGAATTGTAACAAGTGAACCATTACTTCCAGCAGATTGAAGAAAACTTCTTGTAAATGCTGTGCTCAAACCTCGTTGTGAAAAAGTATTATAATTGACAAATTTTATAAATTCTTTTTTTGCCGCTTCTTTGAATTTTTCGTGAAATTGTAAATTAGTACTAATTAATTGCTGCAATCTTTGAACCAAATACTTTTTTACTTCGTAAATTGGATCTTCATCAGTAAGGTATAATAATAATTGTTGCAAATTTTCAACCGAAGGGTTATTTTCTAAAATTATATTCAATGCCAATGTTCTAACGGTACTATCTACTCTTTGGCCATTCAGTTGAAGAAATGTTTTCAGAGCTAAAGTTTTTATTTCAACTGTTATATAATCACTAGAAAAGGAGCCTATAACTTTCCACACAACAACGCTCATTGCACGACTACTGTTTGTAGCATATTTCAGTAAAATTGGAATAACATTTTTATTCCCTAAGTTTCCTAAAGAGCGTAAAAATTTTATTTTACATTCTTCTCCAGTACAACTGTAAAGGCCAAGTTCTAAACTTTGTTTTACCTTTTCAATAAGAGTAGGTGTGCCATGTCGTTTTGCCATAATTGCTGCAGTAAGTGCTAATGTTTCAGAAATTTTATTATTTTGGATTGTTTCTTCGGAGCGTCTTACAATGTCTTTTATAATATCTGTATTTTGATAAGGTGATATCGAAAGCGCCCATAAATACCTTTCAGTATTATCTCCAATTTCATCTTGTTTGAGAATTTTCATCGCTGCTTGATGTGCAGCAACAGTCGATGCAGAGCCATATAAATCACACAATTGCGGTAAAATATCATGGTTACGTGGGCTTTTTAAAATTTTTATAAGACTGTCAACAGAAGCATCTCTGATTAAAGGTACGAGTTTTAAGAATGCAGAAGCAGATTTAGTTGTACCTAAAGCAGATTCTTCTAAAGCACTACGACTATTATCTAAAACAGCATCTAGAGTAAGGCATCCTGATTCGGGACAAAAAACATATTCATTTTGAGCTTCAATCGGGATCTCTACATAGCGAGAATCAAGTTTATGCATAGCTTCTGTATAAGTTGATGCAATTATTCGATTTTCTTTAGAAACACCTGGAAGTAATAGGAAAATTCTATGGGCAGTAATTGATGTACCGGCTTCTGGCCTGGCAGTTAAGCTTGTTTCGTGCTTTTCATTTTCCAAAATTTCTTTAGGTAGTAAAGCTTCTGTTAAATCATATGTAATTGTATAAATACTGTTTCGTTTCACACCTAAAAACAGATTCGGATGTTTATTCTTATTTTTTTTACAAGAAAATTTAACTTTTTTAAATAATCTTGGTTTTAACGAATTATATGTTACGTTACATAAGCCACTCGCATCTTTTTCTTGAAATACTCCTTCAACAGTTTTATACTGAAAAATACTTACTATTCCGCGTTTTAAATTTAAAGATGATACACTTTCTGTAGAAATAGCAAAGGTATTCAAAATTTGACCATTGTTCCACAATATTAAAATTGGATCTTTTGGAATATCAACTAATCGAGAGCTATGTTCTATGAAGCCTTCAGGTTTTGGGGCCTTTCTCGATTTAATCCATAATTGGGGCGAAACCATTTTTATAGATATAAGAATAGTTAAGGGATTGTTAGGATTTTTCCATAATGGCAAGACTTTAAGTTTAGCAGTTAGTTGAAAACCCACATCACCAGTACTGCCATTTTTCGATTGGAATTGACGAATTTCTCCGAGCAAAATACTTGCTTTCATATCATAAGTAAACTCTGAACCAATATCCCAACCTTTCGAAGATACAAGTGAAATAAAAAGTAAAAAAATAAAACTTTTTACTACTATGAACATCATGAATTTTGTTTACTTTCAATCAGAAATAAAAACAGATATAAAATAAATTTTATACGCCCAATAAATTTAAAATGAACTAAATAAATTAACAAATTATATATTTAAATCGTTAAAAAAAATCTGTTTATTTTATAAATATGCGAATATAATTATTTACGCCACTTATATCAATTAAAAAAATTATTGAAATATTAATTACAATTAATGTTGATTACTCGTATTTATTATCACCTATAGTTTCTTATCGGTTTAGTTAAGTATTATAAATGTTTTATGCATTTGCTATGTAAAGATTATTATGGATCCAGTGCGCACTCAATGGCGTAAACAAAACGAACAATAATCTTAAAACGTATGATAATAAAACTTAAAGATATGACAAACGAAGATTGGTTTGGATAATCAATTATGTGGTTGTTATCACTATTAAATGAAATTATTTTTATCAAAGGTATAAATAACATTATTTATTACTCAGCATTTTATATTTCTAAAAACTAATATAAAAAATCTAACTTTTATATTTAAATAATTAATCTCAATGCTTCAACATTTTTATATTAGTTCTCAACATTTATAACTTTAGGAGCTTTGTTAACTTTAATTTATAGTGCAAAAAAAGCAGAGGGAGTTAAGCTTCATTACAAAATGTGTCTAAAACAAAAGTACTCACAATTACGCAAAGAGATAATGCAAAAATAAAATAAATTACAATGATTAAATACGTATACCATGCAAAATAAAAAAAATTCGGCTACTGAAAAGAAATTTCCTTTAAGTTATACCTGTTTCAGGACATTAATTTAGCAATTTTGATGGCACAAATAAAACGGAGAAAGGTTGTCAATACTATTTTTAGTTTATGTTTGTGTGAGTTGGTACTTGCGTTTTTGTTTAAAATTTATTTTTTGAGTTAGTTACTTATTCATTTACGAATAGAGTATATAAATAATCAAAATAAATTTATACAAAATAAATTGTTTGTAAAATTTTTCTGAAAAAATTAATTAACTTACAATTATATATTTATAATTATGTAAAACAACTACAAAATCAGAATTAAAATACAAAGTAGCCGTACAATGTAAACTTTGTCATTGGAACTGGAACTGCCAAATGATTTTACACGTGTCGATTTCTCAATATTTGATTGCGCCGACGCACTAAATGGCGTTCAAACCGCAGAACAACGCAATCAAATAAGCAAATTGTTTAGACGAATTTGAGAAATGCTTCTATATGTATATTATGAAATATAAGAAAATTCAAGGTTCAAATGCAAGCTAAATTAACACCCACACACACACAACACCTGAAAGCAACGAGCACGCGTAAAAAAAACTTAAACCGGATAAACGGCACAATAGTAAAGTTACAACTCACCGATTAATTTGATTATTCTTGTTAATAAAAGAACTACACCCTCAATAAGAGTATAAAAATTCAGAATACATAATTTTCGATCTTTGTTTCGCTCGCTTCTCTCTCTTTATCTTAACCACTTATCTCTCGAAACGCTCTCATGCACAGCCTCACACGGAATGAGCGACTTTCCATGGAATCGGCCTTTGAACACGTGTGAAAATTGTACATCTTTGTTGACTAGTACGGTACTTCCGTACAAACGATTCTTGAGGTCATCGGCATTTTTTGTCCCGGCAGTTTAAACAGGAATAATATTGCTTGTTAATTATAAATTGAAACAAAATGAATAGATATGGAAAATGTACCATTATTAAAACAAATTTTATGTAAAACATTTTATATTATTTAATTATTTAATAAAACTTTGTCTATTAGCCTTGGTAGGTAAAAATATTTATAAATAATACCTACTATTGTTTAATAATTTTTTAAAGAATAAAATAACAAAAATCACAATATACATATGCAATCAGGACTATAAATTACAATGTAAACTTGCATATAAATGCATTAGTAATATTATATTCTCTTAATATTGGTATATCAATTTATATTTAAAGTTGATGTGAATGAAGGATAAGTGAAATTAATTTTTTTGACATTTAATAAAAATAAAAAATTAATTTTCCTACATTATTTCAAGTAAAATTATCATTTATTTTTTATAAGTAATTTATTAATTAATCTTGATATTGTAAAAATCTAAATATATTGTATTATTTAATTTATTGAAATTAATTCAATTATTATATTTTAAGGGTACTCATGCTGTGGAAATTTATAAACATGAAATTACTATAAATGCAGATCATTGGACAGTTACAGATGCAAATAGAATTCCAACTGGAGAAATTCGCTCTGTTAATAATAGCATTATGGATTTAAGAAAACCAACAGTCCTTGGTGATGTTATTCTAGATGTTCCAGGAGGTGGCTATGATAATAATTTTTGTATAACTGATTATATTGATACAACTTCAGAAAAATTTGTTGCAAAAGTTGTTCATCCACAAACTGGAAGAATTTTAGAGATATTTACAAATCAGCCAGGAGTTCAATTTTATACCGCAAATAACTTATCGGGAACAGATAATAGAGGTATTATAGGAAAACATGGAATAACATACTTTAAACATGGAGCATTTTGTTTGGAAACACAAAATTTCCCAGATGCCATAAATCATGTAAATATTTTAAAATAAAAATTAAATTTTGTTTAAAATTTTAATACTATGAAATAGAATTAATTTATAAGACATTTGAATTTTTGTATTATTTATCTAAAGAATAATAAATATTATTTTATTTACAGAAACATTTTCCAGATAGCATTTTACGACCTCACCATTTGTATTACCATATTGTAACTTATAAATTTGGAGTACAAGCTTAAATCAAATGAATAATTAAAACACTATTATTTTATTATCATTAACAATGTATAATTAATAATCTAATAAATTACCTTCACTATGGTGATTATTAAGAATTTATTATATTTTAGTTTATGTACCTTCATTATTTTATTTTAATGTAGTTTATACAGAAGCTCAATGTATATTGTGAATGATTTATACATTTTTTAAAATTGTTATACATTAAATCATTTACAAAAAATTTCTGATATCTATTTTATTAAACTATACCAATTTTATCCGATATATATACATATATCACATATACTCAAATACACACACACATATATATATATATATATATATATATATATAAATTTGTATCTTTCTGTTTACGCATAAATGAACAAATAAATAAATATATATATATATATAAATATATATTTATAAATATATTTTTTGTTTCACAGTCATTTAGTTTATTATCTCACAATGAATTATGAAGATAAAGATGGTGACAAATTCACATCCAAAGGATTATGATTCTTGCTTGTTGTATTTGTATCGTTATTTAATAATCTATCTTGACGTTTTTTTATTACTGAATCGAATGATGGTGTATGTCTGTCAGATATATAACCTTCTAAATGATATCCAATAAATCCAAAAATTCCAGCAATTGGTAGACTGATGAATCGCGTATTTTTTAATAAAAATTTTTGTACGATGAGCCACATTTTCTCTATAATATTCTAATATTACATATTATGTATAAAACTTTTGATCTATATTTTTCCTTTATTTTTTATTGTTATTCCAAAAGACTAATTAAATAAGTATTATTTTGTTGTAGAATATATATATAAATAAATTTATAGATATAAATATTTTTATTACATTTCATTAGGATTTATGTAACTATTATATGTATCATATAATCAAAGTAAATAATTTTATTACTAACCTAAATTCAAATCCGAATATTATAAAAAATTTACTAACATAATTAAATATTCGTTTGTTTTTATAAAAAATTAATTTAATTAAAATACTTACTATACTTGTTAATTTATAGTCGATAATTATACAATTTTAAGGCCTAAACTTATTTGTCAGACTACAGAATTTATTTGCTATGATTATCAGATCACACAAGCCTTTGGCGGTTTAATTGAAAATTTTTTTTGTTCATTGCGATATAGATCGACATTATTCTGATAATTGATTACATTGTCAAAGTAATTTTTATGTGATAAATGATGTTCACAGAATAAAAAGTTGCTAATAAATTAATGTGAATTTAACTTAAATATTTGAAGTTCAATTATTTAATATTCTGCAATTGGAAAGTTCTAAGTATATAGTATTTCACGTAAATTATTTGTTAATATTTATATATCTTATATAAGATATTTATATAATTTAATGCACCTTTAAAAAGTGTATATCTTTAAAAAGACCTATAGAAAAAGTAAATTAAAAAGATTTAAATTTTATTAAATTAAATGATTTAGTGATTTGTAGGTTAGGAAGATGGAATGGGTCAGCGAGAGCGCAACAATTTGCAGTGAATAGTAAGAAGTGTAGAAATTATTATAAGATCTTTATATTTTTATGTGTTTTACAATATAATAAATGTTTTACACAAATGGAATGAAAATATCAGGACTAATATATAATCCTCAATTATTCATATTTGGTAAAGCAGGATCTTATATACAATTGTAATTTTATTTTATTAACAAAACTAGCAAATCCAATAAGTTAACTCGGGGCGGCAGAATTGTTAATATTATTTAATAATAAAATTTTATCTTAGTTTATAAGTTTTTACAAATAAAAAATCTAGCTGAAATTTTTCAAAGGAAATAGAAGAAAATGAAAAATTGTGTATATAACAAATTTTTTGTTGATTTTAATGTATGTTATTACGTGCTTAGATAAAATGAAATATATGTAATAAAGCCTAATAAACAAGTTCTAAATATATTTTTATCGAATATCTTTTTCAGAATTTATACAAAATAATGATAAAATATTCTATGAAAAATCAGTAATAAATTTCATAAAATATATGTTAGACTTTAATTTATTAAATTGAAAATATAGATTGGCATTTAATGTATAAAACATGAATTTAAATTTAAATGCATTATTAAGGTCAACTATTATTATTAACATATATATATATTCTATAATTTATTAATGATTACCCAAGTGATAAATATTTTATTCAACGAGTGATATAAGATTATATTTCAAAACAAAATTTTAACATTATAAAGCCAACGAAAGAAAGAGCGGTAATTTCATATATTTTATAAATATAATTAATAATCGATTTCAGTTTAATATAGGAAAATTAGGTATTTTAATAAAAAAGCATAGGAACATTAATAATTTTTTAGAAAAAGTACATTTCTAGGTATATCATTACGTATAAATAAATTTACTAATAATATTTTAATTTGACGATAATAATGTAAAGAATAATATTAAATATATGATATGTACTAGAACATTGAAAATGCATATTCAATAAATAATTTTATAAAAAATATTAATATAAAAATTTTGTATGATTTATAGTAATTGTTAATATTAAATCGGCCAGATTTTTTATACAAGTCATGATAAGTAAAAAACTATACCATTTAAGTGCCATCTATTGACAATTTGATATAAATACAAATTTATTTGTGGTTTTGGTATTCCACACGTGTATGGTATAGTGTTTAAAAACATTTAAAAAGTTTTCTGAAAATATTAAAAATGTTATTTTTATCAAGTCGCCAATTATTTTCACGCGTATTTAATAACAATAATAATCGATTTATCAAATACCTTTACAATGTAAGATTAAAAACATATTCAGATAAAAAAGAGAGCGACAAAGAAAAATCAACAAAAATGGAAATTGCTGTTCTTAACAAGTTTTCCGAGTCACTAGAAATTGAACGTGTTGATTTTCCAAAAATATCACATTCTGAAGAGGTTAAATAATAGTATTTATTAATTTTATTACAGAAACTATTATTTAAAAGTATTTTGATATAGTTACTAAATTTTTTTTGTAGGTTATTATTGATGTAAATTATTGTGCATTAAATGGGTTGGATGTACTTCTCTGTGAAAACCTATATTCATATGAACAAAATTTACCATTTATACCTGGGTATGAAATAGCTGGTAAATTAATTGAAGTTGGTGAAAAAGCTGGAAAAGCAGGTTATAATGTAGGGGATAAAGTTGTTGCACTAAATAAAAAACGATTTGGTGGATTAGCTGAACGATGTGTTGCAGAAATGAGCGTAAATAAAATAATATTGTAAACTATTATATTTTTGTAATTAACAATTTTATTGCACTATTTTTTGCTTATAAGCATTTGAAGTTCAAGGTTTTATCGTATAATTTTTATTATATAAAAAACATTTATATTCCTATTATTTACAAAAAAAATTTCTATATTTATAAATTTTAATTCGATATCATAGTGTTTATATCGTAATTATTTTGTTTGCATTTGATTTTGACAATATTCTTGAAAAATTATAAAATAATTAAAAAATATTATAAATATAATAAGTAGTTTCCAGAAAAAAGTATATAAATATTTTATTTTTATAAAATCCAATTATTGGATTTGATCTGAAAATGAGTAACTGGGTATATGTCTAATTTTTTTGTTAAATTGAATAATGATATAAATCTGTAGGATGTTTGGAAAATATCTACCTCTATTAAATCAGTTGATGCTGTGTGTCTGTTAGAAAACTATATGACAGCATTAATTGGATTAGAACAATTTGGATGTATTTCAGAAAATGATATGGTTCTTGTCAATGTAGGTATTGGTGGAATTGGACTGTCAGCAGTTGATATTGCTGCAAATATCTTCAAAGCTAAAGTAAATATTATACTTTTCATTTATATTTATATACTCAAATAAGCTTTTTTATTTTTAAAATTGTTAATTATTTGAAATAATCTTAATTTCTAATTAATTTATGTCTCTCCATGTGATTAATGTACAATAATTAATAAAATGTAAGAAATGTGTCCCTAATTTAAGTTATTTTATTAAAATATGATATAAAATTTATAAAAAGTTTCTTGTTAGGTACTTGGAGTAGGATTTTCAGAAGATAGAGCTGATGAAATAAGAAATAGAGGTGCATTTCATGCTTTTACTTACAAGGAGAAAAAGCTAATAAATGAAATAAAAAATATTGCACAAGAACGTGATATCAAAAATATTTTTGAAGGTGATAGTGGTGAGAATTTTAAGAAAGTTCTTAATAGGTAATATATATGATAATATGTCTTCAATTACTTTTTAATTCGTAATTGTTTTAAGTTTCATGAATGTGTATAAATCGAAAACTCCTTCTAAAAGCATATTACGAGATGATAATTTTGGAGTGGTTGTTCAACATCTATCTTATGAAGGTATATAATTTTAAATAATAAAATTATTGTAAAATATTAATTGATTTAGTGTTTATATTAAAAAGGTAGAATTATAATTGCCGGAGTAGCCGACGTAAATTTGAAAATAAATGGAAAAGAAAACGATAATGCATTTGTCATTACTGGTGTCAATCTTAGGGATTATAAAAAAAGAAAACACGATTTTTATCGGTAAGAATTTATTTCTGTAATCAATTACGCTTATTTTATCTTTTGTTATAATAATAGACAAACTGGCGATGATGTAATATCATTTTTCGAAGAAGGTCTTATTAAGCCAAAACCTTCATTGGTTACTGGTTTTTACAAAGTAAACGAAGCGAAAAAATTCATTTATGACATGAAAGCTTGTGGAAAAGTGTGTAAAGTATACTAATACTTTTATTTGTATGTAAAATGATAATATTAGAATATATTATTTAATTTTCAGGTTGTTATTGATATGAAAAATAAAGAAGCAGAAACAATTACATAATACATGTTTACGGTATTAAATTATTAATGATTCAGATTTAAAAATGATAAATTATCTTTAATGAATAATGGGCATAGACATGCAAGCGAGATAAGACTGTTTTATTTACTGAAGAGAAAATTATATTTTAAAAATATTACAAATATTACGAAGCTATTTATATAATAATTTTTAATAAATATATTCAATTTTATTATAATATTAATGGTATTAATATTAATATTTTTAAATATTCAGTGCTATAGTTTTTAATACTAATATTTAATACTTTTTCTAATCGTTATGTAATAAAATAATATATAATTTATAAAAACATATAACTTGAATACTTAAATTAAATGTATACTATTTCACAATTTTAATATTTTACATTATTAGACAATTACGATTCTGTTAATGTAATACTGCTTAAATAATATTTTATAAACAAACTTTATATAAATTAATATTAATTGAAATATTCTATTTAGAAAAAATTAACACTATTAATATATGAATTAAAATATTTATATGGTTTCCATTTGATGAAATTGCTACTAATAAAACAGTAAGTATCATTTATTTATTGTATTATAATTTATTATATTAACAATGCATTGTAAAATAAAATATATATTTTGCATTATAAAGTTATCAAATTTTATAAGAATTCATTCGTTTTTATTACTTTATTTAATAGTATATTTGGAATGTTAAAGTAAAAATGTATACCTGCTGTAGATAATTAATAAAACAAGAAATAACTATTAGTAAATATTAATAAATAATAATATTATTATTACATGTGCTATAATAAATAATTTTGCATAAAAAACAAAATAATAGACGATTATATTTTTAAATCAGTTAATCTTTTAATTTTTATATGATTAACAATTTAATCTTTATATATTAAAGTAAGAAAACTTGTGGATATCAAGCAGAATAAAGAATATGATAATAATCTTCGGATACTCAGTGAGATAACGGTTATGTTAATTAATTACAATTTTATTTGTCCATACACATATCCATACCATACTACAAATCGTGTATTCATTCATTAATGACATAACATAATCATTGATTTAAATTGAAAGATGAATGAATAATACATAAATGTGAATACCATTTAATGTTGGTATAGAAAGCATAATAAGCAGTTAACTGACGAAATTTCTGCCATTTAATAGTTGCACCATTCATAACGATCGTACAGCACTAATTATACATATATTTAAAAATAAAATATTTTATATATTTGACATAAGAAATGTAGTCGAACTTTAATTAATTAATTAATTTAAAATACAATTTTTAATAATTGTATCTTAAATTACTAAGTTCTCAAAATAATTATTAAATTAGAAATATATTCATCTATATTTTAAATCTTACAATATTTATCAATAAAATAATCCATTAAAATATGTATGTATTACTAAAATATAAAATATATTTATATTTAATATTTAATTTTTTACAATTATTAAATGGAATTGAATTATTATGTAATAATTATTAGTAGTTTTTTTAGTAAAAAATTCTATTTTCTTAGCCAATTTAATTTAGTTTTAATTTCATTACATAAGTTCTACATGAAATGATTTAGTACATTATGAAAATCAATTGCTAAATAATCGAAAGCTAGCTGTATGTGTTGCGTAAAATAATCAGTCTATAAATAATAAATTATATAAATTAATCATATACACGTATTAGTTATACAATCATGAAAACTTCCATTGTAATAATCATTATTGTAAGAAAATGAATGTAGATAAAACAAATTTTATCAATAATTTTACGATTGATAAAAAGTACAGATTACTAAAGGCATTTATAATAAATTAAATTTATATACGCATAGATAATGATAAGAAATAAACGGTTTCAAAATATAAAATATATGCCGAAATGAAAGATTCATTATTATACCGATTTAGAATTAATCTGATATTATAATAGAATTTAATATTTAAAACAACTATTATAAATATATAAACTGACAAAAATTATTACAATTTTATATTTTTTTTCGAACAATATTGATTTAAGTACATAAATAAATAAATTTTAAACATTTCATAATCGTAAATAAAAGTAAAACTATGACAAATTAAAATATATGTTGTATTCGTACTGTGCATGAAAATTTAATAAATATTGCCAATGGGAATATATTGATTGGTTTTAAATAATGACATAAGATTTAATAATTGAAGTTAAAAATAAACTAAACTTGAGATTGAAGTTTCCAGAATTTTTAATCGATCTTAAAAGTATACTTTTTTTTAATTTTACTACGAAGTTCTTATATAATGAAAATAATTATGAAATTTTTTGTATTTTGAAATAAATTTTTTCGAAATAAAATAATTTCTAGTATATAAGATAAAAATGATTTATAATAAATACTTGGTAAGAGAATTTAGAAAATTATATTCAAATATATAACAATAATTGTAAAATAAGTAAATTTATACATGTTAGATAAATTTATAAAAGAAATTTGTTAAAATTTATAGTAATACAAATTATGTAAAGAGATTTTTATAATTTATAATTTTACGTATTTTACATCATTTTTCAGATATTTTATTAAACTTTTTTTAAATTAAATTTAACAAAAATTTGAATATAATTTTTATTAATCAATTCAAATAATAAAATTTTTACATTGTATTAAATAATTTTCTTATTTTAAGATAATATGTTTTTTATATTAAAAAATAAATCTTTATTCTATATTAATAAGAAATCATACATTTATAATAATTTAAACTGTAAAGTTATTTAGAGAATATAAAATGTAAATTAGTTTTTACATAATAAAATGAATCAACTTATAATTATAAATGTTTTAAATTTTTTATAAATTTAAAATATGCTTAATTTAAAGTTTTGTATCCTAAAATTAAAAATATAATAAAAAATGGTATTTATGAAAATATATATTTTTCGAATAAAATACTTATAAAACGTAGTAAACATAGATATAAAATCTACAAAGGAAGTAAAAGTGACGTTGACGTATGGTAATGCTTAAGTACGACAATTTGACAGTTGATTGAATTATCGAGTTTGAGTTGTAAGTGATGTAATATGTAAGTTACTGAATCTTTTGAACGTACTTTTTGTATAGTGCCCATGTCAATAATAATTTTTTAAAAATAGTTCTCAAATCATGCAGGTCTTTTAATAAATTCAGCCATTTAGTCAGATTTGATTAACCTGTATTATTGTACACTGAGATTGACTATTAAAAGAAGAGTTTCAAATAATTAAAAGCTTCAATTAATTTATTAATGTTCTGTATATAAGGAATTTTTTGGAGCTATATATCTTTTATTGATATGAGGTATCTTTTCGGGAAATATTCAGAATTTTGTGGAGTTAATCATAGATTTATACCAATTGGAGTTGAAATAATTAGTTTGAAGAATTTTTTAAAAGGAATTAAAAAACTTTTCTTTTTCTTTTTTTTCTTTTTTTTCTGGTATTGATAGTTAAATAATATTTGTTTGCATATTATATATGAATATTTTAAAGATATTAAAAAAATCGATTTATTTAAATTTCAATATCTTTTTATACAATTTGATAATATTGCTTTGTAAATATTTCTAAAACGGGTACGAAAAAATTAAAGCAACATATTTTCATAAAAAATTTTAATTTTTAATATTAATTAAAATCAAATAATCTGATAAAAATTTTACTAAATAGTTGAAAAAAAAATTTGCATGCAGAATTTATATTTAATTTATGAATTACTATATTACCAAAAAATCTACTCATGTATGTCTAATAACTGCTTAAATAATTAGATATTTTTTTACAAAAATCCATTTATTTATTTATTTATAAATTTTTCATTTTATCGTTAAATAAGTTAAATCATAGAATGAAAGAAGTTTCTAAAAAAAATTTTATATAAAATGGTTAAGTAGTTTTATATGAGCAGTGATTTTGTAGTAAAAATAAATAAATTTTTATAATTATACCAAAAATAATGCGAGTATTGAAAAAATTATTGATAAATATATCATAATAAATGTTGAAATATTGGGAAATATCAAAAAACACAATTCATACGCATCTTTTCTATTGTTCAACCATATATTTAATGTAGGTATCCTTTGATTTTATAATTAATAAAAGTTTATATTTATATATATCTCGATATATATATTTGAATTTTAAAAATTGTATATAATAAAAATATTTTTATAAAAACTAATTATGTATAGATATTATTTTTTTGTATAAATAAATATAAAATCATATAAAAATTATATTTTTGTAAAATACTAATTGCTGAATTAAATTTTAATACTATACGTTTACATTTAAAAATTTTTTTAATAAACATATTTGACAATAATTTAAAATGTACATATGTATTTTTTATTATTATTGATTAATATTATTATATTCACATATTTTAGATGAATGAATCATTACATTCAATATTATAATATTGAAAATCAAAAACCTTTCTTAAAGAATGATCATGTCAAAGCTTAAACAATTGAACAAAAAAATTTAATTAAAAGGTATGACAATATTGTTTTATAGAACTTCAACAATATGTTTTTTTCTCTTATTAATGATCACCGTGAAAGGAATTACTAATGCTTGAAAGTATCATTTTAGAATTTTGTAAGAACAAGTTTGAGAAATATACATAGCATCCATTTATATTATTGAATGATAAAAGTTTAAATATGAACATGCACAGAGAATATTTTTCGTTAAAATGAATTTTTGCATCGTTTCCACTGCGCTATATTTTAAATATCCTTCAGCTTGCTTACAATTGGTATGAAATGCTTACATTTGTTGCCCGTATAGTTAATTAGTGACTATTTTTTTTATCTGTATGTGTACATGGTATATGTCGATTCGTAGGTAAGATTTGTATGAGGTAGTAGTTAGAATGTAATAGACTAACAATGCAATTACTCTGATTTAATTTTAGAAATTTACATGTGTTATTAACAGTTTTTAGGTACCATATGTTAAATATATGTCATATGAGGCAGTACCTATTTAAAATTTTTATCACGGACTTACATTTTTGAATTTATAGGCTTAAAATATTTTATGAAATAATTTCATAACTCCATTGTATTAATTTTTCTAATAATTTTATTGATAGTTCTAATTCACTTATAAAATTTAAATCATATTTAATTTCATATAATCAATATATCTATCTATCTATCTACATCTATAATGTAGAAAACAATAAAATATTCTTCAATCATTCTTGAATCACATTATTTATATACAATATATATTAACAATATTCATGATGGAAATATATTATTTTGAATAAATTAAAATTTAATTTGAATGAACTAAATTTACCCTAGCTAATGCATTAACAATTTTGAGTTAAATATGCTTTATACATTTTTTTATCATAATTTTTCTTGTTTCAATTATAGATTGCGAATATAATCTTATATTATAAAAAAAATTTTTACTGATGTTGAGTTTGATCAGTTTTATTAAGTTTGAGTTTAATCAGTTTTATTATTTATAAATAATAAATGTTTTTTGTCACAAGTATTATTTATTATATTCTTCTAAAAATTATTTAACTTAACTTAATAATTCTTAAAATTTTTACTCGTTAAAGTAATTAAATTTTTTATTTTATTCAAGTCCTTGAGTTTATAACAATTATAAAAAAATAAAATCGAGAATTTTAATGTCTGAGTTCCATTAACATTCTATTTCTAGAACTTGGTGGGCTGTATTAGTATAAAAATTAGTATATTCTTTTTTAAGCTTTATCATCAATTATTTTTATGATTTGTGTAAGTTTGGCAGGGACTATATCCCATATATTCTATATATTAAATAATAAAAAATTGAAAACAAATTTAAACAAATTTGATTATTTTTAAATATTATTAATTTTCATATATAGTTATACATAAAATACTTGAAGTTTTTAGTATATAAAAATTTATCAAATTAATAATCTCATTTAGTATAAAAAAAACATTGTAAGGTTCACATTTTAAAATTTTTAATTTTTCCCGTTTTAAATGCTTTTATATTTTCAAGGAAGTGAAATGTACTTCTTTTAATTTTCCAATATTCATAATATTTGTTTTACGATTGTAATTTTGTATTTTAGATAATTTTTTTATAGAAATACTTTTTGGTCAATAATAAAATTAATAATTCATAGATTAAAATTACATATGCAGCTAATGATGTGTAAGCATGAAGAATGCAATAAAAAGTATATAATGTATACAAAAACGACAAAATTATAAGGCAATAATAATTAATTTATACCAAAGTGTTATTGATTTTGTTAAATTGAATTATTCTATACATTTATTATTAGGTATAATTAAGCAATTAATATTTACATATATATTAATATATATAATAATATTCATTGAATGTTTATAAGATTCCTTGAAACTGAATAGATTCCTTTACATACAATTTGTTTTATATAATATATTATATAATATATAATATAATACATACAATTACATACAGTCAAACATTAATCATTACATACGTATGAATAAATATATAAAAATGAAGAAAGAGACAGAGTGAGAGAGAAAGAAAGGCGGTCAAAACTTGTTACTGCGTAAACATGCATTTTTACTGGACTATGTATGTATGAAATATAAAAAGGAGGTATTTATTGTATTATGATCCTATATCTTAATCGCTGTTTATATAGAATTTATAGTGATTTATAAGAATTTATAGTGATGTATATAATGGAATACTTGTATTTAGTATATGTGACACTTTATGGCAACACTCAATATAACAAATGTATTTTAATGGACGATAATCATACTGCATGTTGTTTTTAATATTTTCTGCTTTTGTTTATGTTTTATAAATTTTTTTATATTCTAAACAATTATGTTTGTGCAGAGATAATAATTAAAAAAATGTACAATGTTTAGTGATTATTAATAAAAAAATCTTAATAAGACGTATTCAATTTTCTATTGAAATATGTACGCGGAATAATTTATTTCTGTATAACTGCATTCTTGTTGAAGTATATTACGAAATAGATAAATAAATGTTCACATATATTCATAAGTCTTTTTTTTTACATATGAAGCAAGGAGTTTCTTTATTATAAATATATTTATGAGTAATTACTATGGGGCAAATAGCTTATATTAAATTTATATCTGAATTTCAGCCGAAACCATTTTTTATATATTCATTATAATTGTAATATATATTATTTCATAATTTATGCAATACAACTCATATCATTAACTTGGATGAACTTTATATTTCATTGCCATTTTAAGTATATTACTTCTGTTTTTGTCTTTATAGTATTATTATATTAGTATTATATATTGTCTCTATTTCATCTATTATATTTTTATATGGATTTAAAATCATGATTAATTTTTATTCTACATATTAAAACTATAATTTTAATTTGTGAAAAAACGAAAAGTAATAGTATAATATCGATTTTGAATTTTAAAAAGATTTTAAATTGTGAAGTAGAAAATAACGAGATTTGGTCAGACATGTGTTTAATCGAAATCAAGCTAGAAATGGTATTAGCAAGTACATCAAATAGAATTCAAATTTAATTAATAATATATTTATTCAATTTTCGTAAAGCAAATTTTATTTTGAGTATAAGTATAGTAATTTAAATAAGGAAATATTATTTATTCTTACATTATATATATATATATATATATATATATATACCACTATTGTTCATTTTTTAAAAGTATATTAATTTAATTATTATTTCTTAACAACTTTAAATAATTTTAAATTAAATTATAACATAAATAAACATAAATTTCATTTTAAAAAATGAAAGTATTTGTGAAATACTCAGTCATACATATGTGTGAATGCAAATATTTGATGCCAATAAAACTCACATACGTATTGCATATTCTATGCATTTTATTTGTAATGTATTACAATATTTATTTTATATTTAGTTTGTGTTTTTTAAACTACACTTATTCCAAAATTGTTCGTAGTATCTCATCGAATAAATTAAAAATATGCCATTAGGAATAATAGAGTATTTATTAAATCTAATTTTCGTTAAAATATTTTATATTTCTCAAATTTCACTCTTTGTATCGTATTTGTGTTTAGCAATTGGCAATGTCCTCCATTTTTCAATCTATACTTCTTTTGTAAAGTATTCTTCAACCACGTTATAGGCATCTAGTAATTTGTTTTGAATATTAAAACTTAGTATATGAGTGTTCAATTTTTTATATAATTTATTATATAAAAATTTAATATAATTTAACAAAAATTTTTCTTTCATATTAAAATAATACCAAATAATTAATATTCTAATCATTAGATAAAAAGTAAAAAAAGTAAACATAAAATATTTATAAAATTTTATTATGGTACATGATTTTAAATTTTTTAATAAATTAAAATCTGATTGTAAATAAGAAATATTATTGTTTCAAATATTTTTAAAGATAATTTTATACTATTCAACTTATATAATTTATAATTTTAATTAATAATATACATAGGAAAAATTCAAAAATCATAAAATCGTAATTGTAGTTTTAAAACGTATATTTCAACAATTTTAGTAAAAACAATATAAGACACAATAAATTAAATATTTGTTTACTAGTAATAATAAGCTTCAATTTATAATATTACGTTAGTAAATTTGTCGATTTACTCGGTTTTAATTTTTGTAATATTTATAAATTAATTTAACATTGAGTATATTTAATTATTTTTATTATAATTTTTACAAATTATTTTGTAATCGATACTTTAAAAATATTTACTTTTTTATACCATCTGCCGCATTTATTGTAATCATAAATTATAAATATATTTATTTATAATTATTAGATAATATTTCATATTGTATAAATAATAAATGCAAAATCATAATTCAATATTGTATTAAATTTAAAAAATATACAACTTGAAACTTGAAATATTTTCTCGGGTGATTAGATTATATCATTTATAAACTTACAACATTATTTGATAATTGCAAAATTTTACATTGTAAAATTGTAAAAAAATTTATAATTTTAATTTAGAATTGTTTTCTACATATTATATATATTTATAAGAATAAAAGATTTGATTACATTAGACATAAATAGATTAAAAGTATAAATGAAAGATTTTTCTTAAAAGTAAGAGCATTCGTCAGTAAATATTCTTATTAAATAAATTTTAAATAAACGTTTGTTTATAAATAAGATTTTCAATATCGTTGCAATTATTTTATCAAGTTTTATATGTATATAGCATGTATTGATATATTATACCTAGTTTTTTTTTTTAATTCCAGATTTGAACACAAAACACGAAGAATCTTTTTAATTACAAAATTAGAATCATTACTTTTTATTGTATGATGTTACCTATCAAGTAGAATATGTAATTATCATATGAACAACATGAAGGTGATAAAAAGGCATCAGTATATTATTTGTAAAAAAGTTTTATTATTCGGTTTTATCATATTCATATAGATATGTTGAGTTTGATTTTAGATAAAACGATGAAATTTAAAGATATACTATGGATACGTGAAAGTCATACATTTTGGTAATATTAATGTATCGATTATACATACAGTAATGGTCTAGTAATTTCTCATTTTATTTTTTATAGCTAAAAATTTGTTTTAAATATTTTTTTATGTTCGACCTTTAGTGGAGATCAACTTAATGGATCTATGTAAATAGATATTTTATATGTAAAATTGATTTATAGGAAATTAAAATTTTGAATTCATGATAATAGATTTTGATAATTACTTTTAAACCTAGAGAATTTCATGTAAAAAATATAAATATATTAACTGTGCTCAAATTATATATATATATATATATATATTTATATACACACCCATTTGCGTACTAACGGGCGTTTTTACGAGTTGATGTTCATATACATGCAAATTACTACAACAATCGTTTTTTTATCAGACCAAAAAATTATGCTGCGTAGAACAATTTTGGTAGATGATAATTAAAGAACAAAATTAATAGTTTTCCTCCAAAGTATTATTTTTACTACGAACAAAATTTACCCGGATTACACACTTTTGAAGAACTTCCTTACAAACAGACTAGCTGCTTCCAGATACTTAAACTTTCTAAAAAAAAAATGAACAGAACTCTTAGCTAGATAAAAGAGTAAACGGAATTGCCGGCTCATTTCTACAGAAGTATTTACATGAAACTAACACCGTTGAGCAACACGGCGCTGATTCTTAGCGATCTAAGCGGACCAATTAAGCCGGAGAGACATCTGTGTCGGCGGTACCGCCAAGAGTATATCGTATCTACGGTGATCGTGTGAAAGTGAGAGCGTGGCAATTTCGGTAAAACCTGCCTAATACTTGCCATAATAATAGGGATGACAATAACGCCGCCGACGTCGGCAACAGTGGTGAATTTAACGGCGAAGGGTTAAAAGGAGGCGACGGCAGTTGTTGCGATTCCGTTATTGTAATCTATTGTTCGTCGAAGATCACGGATGGGATATTTATTGCGAGAGGATACCTTTCACTTTCTTTCTTTCAATGAGTTTTTTATAATGCGAGCATTGATTTTCAAGGCTGAGTTGAAAGAAGTAAGGTTGCTATTAAAACTTGAACTAAATTGCTTTTTTTATTATTTTTCTTGGATAAAAATTCGTATCTAATGATTTGATAAAATTTTAAATTGATAATAGGATGTTTTTATTATAATTATTTAGCATTAATTTATGAAATTTAATTTTTCAATAAATTCTTTCAATAAATTCTGTCTAGTGTAGTTAAACATATAATGCAATACTGTTTATTAAGTAAATTCGTATTGTTTATTCGCTCTAATTTTAACATATTCATATATTTTATCTTAAAATATTACAATGAAAACTTCAATGTACAAAAGATTTTATAATATTACGAAATACTACCGAAAACTAGAGTGATTTAGATAAGACTAACTTTGTAAAAATAAAATATCGTTACACATGAAATGTGTATATATACTACATGAAATTAATCAAGGATAATATATAATTGAAAATATATCAAGAAATAAATAATAATATATTTACTACTAGTTTAGATTTGTGAGACTAAATATAGTTGGATAATATTAATTAATAAAACTTTTAATAATGTGGAAACATATTTTTTATTCAATATTAGGTATACAAATTTTTACGAATTCAAATAAAACTCTTTTCAAATATAGGTTCTGTTTCTATATAATATAAAAACAATAACGTTAAAACATTTAAACTATTATTAATGTAATAAGATAATAGAAAAAATTCATAGCCATGGGGTTGAAGAACATATATTTAACTGAATTTAAAATCCAAATTATTATATATTACAATTTTTTAATATAAATACAATATTAGGAAATGAATGCGTATAATATAGTAAAACATAAAAAAATAATGCACAACCGAATCGATTCAAATAAACTAGGAAAGTGATATTAGATTAAGAGGAAAAGAAATGAAATAATATCTAATAGTTTTAGTAAATGCAATGTCAAAATTGTATTTATAAAATCTTATCTTGAATTTTAAAAATATAATTTTCTACAAAGTTGTTTATATATACATGATTGTAAGTCTTAATGAAATTAATTATTCATAATATCATGAAATATGAGTTATAAAACATAGTTTTTAAGTTATTCATAATAACTATAAATAAATTTTTTAAATGTAACGGCAGACTGTTCTGTTTTTAAATAATTTATTTTAATATAATTTATATTCACAAGTAATAATATTGTATATATCTATAACATATATATTGGTAGTTTTTTAATACTCTTACCTATACCTTTCACAACTTTTTTATGCTATTATCTTCTTATTCGATCACTATGATTTTCGATTCACGCGGACATACACTCAATTAAAGACATCTTTTATAAAAAAAGTTTCTAGCATATAGATTTAAAATAGGTAAGATTTTAGAATAAATTTTAGTTTTTCATTGCAATAACGAATAAAATAAAATAGTTAATTTTTAATTACAAATTTTAATCGTGTAAATATAATGTAATTGTAGATATATTGCTTAATTATTCATAATTTAAAATTAATATTAGATATTAAAATGAAGCATTAAATTAAAATGTTGTAGATTTAATGTTTTATCAAGTCAGCTGTGGTTTAATTTAAAAAAATTTTACATAATTCATTAAAAAAAATTTTTTAAGTTTAAAAATTTATAATAATAAATACAAAAAATATTCTTCAGTACTTTGAATCAGTTTATACTATTCGATTGAATTGAAATATTAAAAGTAATTTTTCAATCTTTCATGCAGTTGGATGTTTGGATTATCGTCACTTTCGAAGTTGGATGTAAAAAGTAAGTAGAAAATGAATTCGAAATCTTAATACGAAGGTAGAATATCAAAGAGAGAAAACACGAACAGCATGAATATATTTAGTTATTCGCGCCTATTTCATTAATTCTTCATCCCATCCCCATCTCTCTCCATCTAACCATTAAATTAATTCTGATTGGATTCTTATTATATAATATGCAAATGCTTGCTTTTTAGCTGTCTTAGAGATCCAGCACGTAATTTTTATTTTGTTTTCCCATGCAACTGCTAATAATTATAAACATCAAGAGATGAATTTTATGCCACAAGTAATATAGTAAGACCAATACTAACATTATGTTGGATTTGTATACAAGTTAATACAGATTCGAAAAACTCAACAATATATTAATGTTAATAGACAACTGAGAATTCTTTTTTACCATATTTAAAAAAAACAATGTTACTTAATAGTAGAATTCCTTGCACATTTAAATAGCCTGTAATATTTTTATTTTATAAAATCGTAATTATATAAAATATTTTAATTAATTTAAATACGTTAGATTAAAATGAATTAATTACCCAAGACTCTTCTCAATATGTAAATATGTGTGTGCACGCGTGAATTAAATAAAATTAAAAATTAATGATTTTAATAAATTTTGTTAATATATATATATAACGTGTAAAATTACAGAAAATATTATTTAACAACGAATTGTTTAACATTATTAATGGCATTGTTAGCCAGTAGATTTTTTTAATTGAACCAATAAATTTTATTAAATGAAGCAGTTATTCCTTACTATATTGACCAAGAACAGCTTGTAACGAAAAAAATACAATTTTGTATACATAGTTTTAGATATCAGAGATTCAGCTAAGTTTACTTAAGCAACCAGCGAGTTACAAATGTGAAAATAATGTAGGAGTGCATGGTTTGTGACGGCTCCACCTGATATTTTTTATTAGATGTTAGTATGGTATATTACTATAATATACTTCGATTCATGAATACTACATACACCTTGTATATAAAATAGTTACCTATTGCACTGCAATATCGAAAGATAAATAAAGGGTGGAACAGTAGTGGTGTCACTACACTAGAAATAATGATGATTGGAAGGGTAGTCGAAGAGGGAGGAATTAAAAGAAGAATTACATGAACGTAGAGATCGCCGCGGCAAAGAAGATCGAGCGAAAGAAGAGAAAGACGTGCACCGGTCAGGCGTTGGAGGGACGCAGTCTCGGCGACTCGCACTCGCAAGGCTGCTGCTGTCTTCAGTCTTACGATCGCCTTCTTGCGGGAAGGTTAGCGAACCCAAGAACCAGGGAGAGAGGAAGAGAGATAAGAGAGAAAGAGAGAGAGAGAGAGAGAGAGAGAGTGAGTAGAAAGAGTACTTCGTGTTAGAGTGAAGGCGCTTATACATGTACAATACGCACACTGTACGACCAATTTGCTCCGTGGATTTTTAATTTCTTATATAGTACGCAATAGACTACGTACAACTGGACCCTGAATATCGATTTAAACAAGGACGACTATCACGATGACTAAGTTTCGTAAGGAATTCGATTGTTTTGGAAACGTGGAGTGGCAATGATTGCAAAACAATGAGTGTTATTTAAATAATTGGCCTCAAGCTGAATTTGCGTTTATACTATTTTTCAGTTTGTGCGCGTGTGTTTATTTCCTTTTCTTTTTGTTTATCGTATTACACGAGTGAAGGGAAAGTGCTAATTGTGTTGGCAAGGATGAAGCGGTATTGATAAAAGAGAGTTCACGTTTATTAATCGTTTTACGACTATAATTCCTAGATAATTCAATAAGGGTTTAACGAATTCCGAGTAAGTATTTCAGTTAAATATACGTAGCTTTTAATATTGAAATAAAAAAATATCCAGGGGGGGGGGGATATCTTAAAAAGATAAAAACATAAAAAATAGGTTAATTCATAGATGCACCGACAACTTTGGTGTAATATAAGAAGTGTATCGTATTCGACTATCAATATACGAATATCTGAAATAACTTTATGATCATTAAAGATATTGAATAAGCTTACCTTACTAATAACAAATTAATCTAAACAATAATCAGCATAAATTAAAGCTCGAATAATGCTATGTTCTAGGGGATAGGTGCATAATCTAATTTTACCGTCTTATATGAATACCTTAACATAATGGTAAAAAGTTGTGCAAGAAGAGAGTAGAAAGTGAGCGATACGTAATAAAAAATATATACGGAAAGGAAACATAAACGAAAATCGTAGATACGTTCAAGGACCAGGAGAAGCAAATCTGTTAAGTCGGAAACATGCATTTCACTAACCAGCAGCGCATCGCACGTGGAAGATAAACATACGTTCGGAATTACGAAATTGTAGCGCGACCCTTCCGTCAAGGATCAGTAAGCAAAGTGACGGCAGAAAGGTGGAGGAGGTTCGGAAGCAGCGGCGACGCCGGCGGCAAGAGGACGACGTAGACGACGACGCCGTGGCACGCGGGTGAGTGAAAGCCGAAAACTGCACATCGATACGCTCGCTTTGCTTTTTTTCTTTTTAACAGGAAATAATTACGCGGTAGTGTTTCCTACTTATAGCGCGTACGCAAAAATCTCTGATCGATACGTGATGATGTAAAACTTTGAGTTTTGAAATCTGCGCATCTTTGGTTCGGAAAGTGCTCATAAAATTACAACATTTTGAAATTCCAAACTTGTACTTAGCATTATATTCTGTTAAATTCATGAATATATAATTATAATTAGTTCATTAATAGGAAAAATAAACATTTTAAAATGTATATTATTTGTTTTTCATTTATGTGTCATGAATACAAGGGAGTGATCATTTATAATATAACGATAAAAATTTATGAAGATGATCTAACATATTTTTAGTTCATGCCTGCTGAAAATAAAAGCAGAAATCTTTACAAATATATTTTGCTTAATTTTAATGGGCGTACATTTGCTATGCAAAATAATTATAAATTAAGTATTGCTATGATCATTTAATTAAACATATATGTCTTGAAGCATAGAAATATGTAAATTGATAGGACTTTTCTAAATATTTATTAATATACGTTAAACTTTTTAAAGTACAATTTAATAATAAAAAAATAAAAAAAAATTATTATTTTGAATATAAATTTATAGTTATATCATTCATGGATTAAATAAAACCATACATTACTTTTATATTCCAATTTTAAGCAAAACAATAAAATAAAAATTCTTTCAAGCACAAATTATATTTCAATTGGAAATGTTAGATGCAAATATATTGTATTATACAAAATTGTTTCGTGATACTTTTTTTTGATGATAAAAAATTTTAATATTTTCAGATGAATAAACAATTATATCTAATTATTTAATCTAATATAAAATATGCATTTTTAAGTTTAAACTGTAAGTTTAAATAATATGCTGATTATTGCTGAGTTTTTTAAGATTTGAACATTTTCTTCATTTTATAAAAATTTTTATTCCAATTTTTATTTTTATATCTTCTGAGAAACTTTATTTTAAGAATTTCATTTATTAATAATATGTCAATATTATAGTAATAAAAAAACTATATTGTCTTAACAACTTTATCAAAGCTTACTGTAATTCGGAAAATAAATATAGTATTCGTTATTGCAAATTCAAAGTATTTCCAAAACTTTAAGAAATTAGGGTTTGAATATTGATTATATTTTTCGGGTTGGTATGAACTCAGCAAATAAAAGTTGTCCGTATATTGTATGAACTTAAATATATTACAAAGTATCTATATTGATATATCGTAATAAGAATAAGAGATAAAATAAAATAAAAAAGAGAAAGAAAATATATTTCATCTAAAGTTAGGTGATCACATCCTAATTACTTATGATGCTCAATTCTATCTTACTAATAATTATTCAGAATATACAACTCTTACAATCGAGTACATAAAGTTGATTTGTATATGAGTTTAATGATAATTTAATTACGTCTACATGCTATGAAAGTAAATATTTCAATGAAAGGGAACGAAATCAAAAAGAAAAATTAAAATCTCAATTCTTTCGTAGCTTTAATATTATTATGGATGAAAAAATTTTTAAATTAAAAAAATAAACGAATTTATATAATAATTAATACATCATTGTATTCTTTGATATTTAATGACAATTAAATCCATAAGTGATTATAGAATTAGAATTAAACAGGCATTTCCTCTTTTGTAAATGAACTATAGATACAAATAAATTTGAATTATTATTCTTAATTTCTATTCACTATCTTAATTAAAAAAAAATTGTGTGTCAGTGTCCTTGGCGATGACAAGACAAAAGATCTTAAATTTACGGAGATCCTGTTGCTTCTTCTCAGTGATGCGGAAATACGGCCTTATAAGAAAACATTAGGACTTTCCCCAAGTCAAAGAACGTGCTTTGTAATAAACGTCGTAAAATTAATTTTTATTCGAGTACACTTTCCGATTTTTTATTTTACTTTCAACTTACAGTATCATTTAATTTTTACTCTACTTCAATTTTTAATACAAAAAAGATTTTAAATTTTTTATAAATAAGAAAAATAAAACGCATAGTAAAAGCTATTTAATTTCTTTATATCGATATCTTTCATTAATTTACATTGTATTAAAAGTTTCAATTGTAAAAAAAGGATTCAAGTTTCAAAAACATATAACTTTTTTATATATCAATATAATATTGTTAACATATGTGTATAAAGTTAAGCATTTTATTTGTATATTTACATAAAAAATTATTTAATAAAAAATTTATTTTTCGAATAAAAATAATTTAATTTACAAATATTACAATTGTATCCATAAAAAATTATATTCATACAAAAAAAACGGAATATTAATTTTTAGAAATTAATTAAATTTCATTTTTATTTTATGTAAGTGAGAGAAAAGAATTTAAGACGATTTTTTTTCAATTTTTTGTTATTATTCTATATTGAAAGACAGAATAATTGCATATTATTGACCAATTACTGTCAAGGAAATTGTTGAACAACTAGTCTTTCTAATATAACTCATGCATATCAAATCATTTTGAGTTTCTTACCTTAGAATTGTAATTTAATCTAGAGCATTGAAAGAAAGAAAATCATATTCTTTTTGCCGAATATTTATAAATAAAAACTCATAATTTTTATTTAAAAAATTATAATGATTTAAAAACTCCATAAAAAATTTATAAAAAATTTAAAAAAGTCAATTATTGAACTGAATTTACTATTCACAAATTAGATAACTTTGTAATATATTATATATAGCATGAATATATTGTTGAAAATTTCATTTTCTTATTTATGAAATTTGAATAAGATAAATTAGCAAAGAAAGTAAATAAATAAACACGTTCTTAAAAATAAAAATTGTAGTATCTACAATTACTATTCATCTTTTTTCGTTTTGCATTGTAACATATGTGTTTTACTTTAGACACTGTATCGCTATCAGAAAATTTCATATTATGTACAATTAATCTTTTTGGTAGAATGCGAAGTCACTCAATCTATTTTTGATTATCTCATATATTTTGCATTCTACACATGAAGGATATACACGTTTTAACGACAGTCATATCTTATTATGATAGACATCTATGTATCGATGAATGTGTATATGCGCTTTGAAAGAATTTTTTAAAATGAATTTTTATTAATTTTTTTGGTAACTTGAGAGCAAGATATATATTTTTAATTACACAAATAATTAGTAAAGTACAATATTATAAAGTAAAACTCATCCATTCTAATACTTAACAATTGATTAAGATAATTGATAAGTTCGAATATAATGCCATATATAATTGAATTATATATATTGAATTATATATATAATTTATAATTTAATTAAAATTTATAAACAATAAAACCTTATATGAACACATGTATCATGCAATTGTAAGTTTTTACACTTTTATATAGCACATATTGAAATATTTTCTATATCTTTCTGTTTATCCTATTCTATTAATATTTTATGCTATACTGCTAATCATTCTATTTTTTTATATTATAATTTCATTCAATAAGAATATTTATTTGGGTACATGATAGATTTAATAGTTTTTTTTTTTAATTATTATTAAATGGGTAAATATTTCGTTTATTTATTAAAAAAAGATATAGGTGCATGAACAGACATTTACGTAAGTAAATAATAAATTAGTAATAAGAAAACATATGGTGTAAACGACCTGTAAATACCGCAAGAAAGCGACGCAAAAATCTTTCTTGCCCGTTCTTACCTGTCGAACAGTCTATTTTTACGGTCTATGCAGCCTCCACAATTGTTCGGTACACGTTACCGACCTGAGTTCTTGAACATTTTTCTGTTACAGTTCGCATAATGCTTTAGATTCAAATACCGAATTATGAGAGAAAAATATGTTGTTTGATAATTACAGAAAATGCAACCAACGGTAAAAAATAGAGAATTATAAAAAAGAAGGTTGCAAAATAAGAAAATGCTAACATTTTTCAGCGACGCAGTTCCTTTCTTATCATTTTAATGTTCTTTTCTTCTTGTATTTTTTAAATTTCATATTAGTACTTATATAGTAAAATATTTCATTATCTATATATTCGTACGTATGTATAGAAATAGTTAATATCCATAATTACCGAAATCAAATATTTAACATTTTGAAATATTGAATAATCACCTTCTACAAAAGAAAGGGAATAGAAATATTATTTTAAATTTACATAAAATCAATACTATTATTAGAGATGACGAATTCTTAACTGTACATGTTTAACTCAGATAAACGGTAAAAGAAGTCATAAGAAACCGATTAAATGTGCATATGAAGTTAATTCAAATATATAATAAAATAGTACAATTGTAAATTAGTTTTTTCATACTCAATTATTGATAATATTTGTTTCGTGAGGTCAAAATATAGTGAAAAATAAAATAATTGTAAGAATTAAAATAATTGCAGAATAAATATTAATTCCACAATTATTATTAATGAAAAATTTAAATTTTGCACTTATACATTATACATTTACATTTTGCATTTTGCAATTATATTCAATAAATTTATTAAGCTTTAAATATAAGATTAATTTACTTTTAAATAGAATAATTAATAAATAGCGTATTTATATCTTTTGATGATATATAAATTTATTGTAATCATGCAATAGTAGCTATGAATTTTGCACATTCTGATGCAAAAGAGAATTAAGTGATAAAAAGAATATATAATTTAATTTATAAGATTATAAACAAATAAGAAATTCCAATCCTAACAATAGTTGTTGAATTGAGAATTCTTCAATTTATTAGGCAATTATCAATCAAATATTTTGAAATGAGTAATATATTAACAAGACTATTGTAATTCAATATGTTTTTCATTTGCTCATACTTTAATATGTGGTATTGGCTGATGCACTGATACAATTTTTTAATGTTACATGATAAAAATGGTTGTTCTATGTATGTATATATATATATATATATATATATATATATAGATATATGAGTGTATTGGTGTATGCGTGTGTGTACGCGCACGCTCGCAATATTATAAATAAGTGTAGTTATGGTATGTTAAGTGTGAGACAAATCCACTTTCAAATTTTGTATTCAATAAAAATCGTGACTTCTAGCACAATACAATAATTATTATTAATTAATTTTTTTGACTATATTTTTACGTTGCGTTCACTATTTTAGCTTTATTACGCAATTATTTTGTAATTGTAACTCAATTTTTTTCTAAACATAACAATTATAAATTTTTATTTCATAATAAAAGAGTGTGTAATTTGTATATAGATAACTTCTATTTTCGTGTATCGTATTACCATTTGATTATTTAAAAGACGAATAAAGAATCTACTGAATATGTAACAGTGTAAATACAACTGATATTCTAATAAATAATATTTTGTTTTCTGATATTTATTTTTTTATTATACGCATAAAGCAACAATTATTTATCAATATATACTTTTTACTATATAAAAGTTCTTGATGAATATTAATGTTCACTTGTAATATTTATTTTATATGGATCATACCTATAAAATGAAAAAAGATGCATTCAAATCAATTATGAATATAAGTTCTAATAAATTAATCGTTTAATTAAATAATTTTTTTTTACATACATATAGATCCAATGAATGCATTTGATAAGTAATTAAAGAAAATGATTTACTCTTCTCTTATCCAATCCCAAATCAATTTGATATAGATTGAATGTGTTGAAAATCCAGTTTTTATTCGGTCTTTTAGATATTTAAGTTCAATCTTCGAAAGTTGGGAAAATTTATGCTATTAAAGTACTAAATTTATTATAGAAATTCTTACAATTCTGACTGAGAACTAATAAGTAGCACTTTACATTCTGATCGACACAATTTATTTTTCCTGTTTTTCTCATTTTGTGTTCCCTGTATATTGTATACATTGAATTTTTCTATAATATTTTCCTAGAAAGAAATAAAGTATTGAGTATTTTGTTTTTTATAATTCATATAAATATTTTGTTTTATATATATAGTACAATCAATTTATTTCATAAAATACTTTGAATATATATATATATATATACAATATACATTATATATTGTATAATTACATTATATTGAATATTATGTTTTTTTTAAATTTATATTAAAAATTAAAAAAAAAATATATATTATATAATATAATAAAAAATATATATATATGTTAATAGAATAATATTCATCTGTATAACATAGTAGTATAGTTAATGAAAATGTTGTATTGATTAAAAACAATGATTATATTTGATAATTACATTTATTTTAAAATTGTATGCCTTAAATATTCCGTAAAAGTTAATAAAAATTTATACGGGTTATTTATATTTTATATATTTGTTATTTATATAATTTATACATTAATATTCAGAATATTCATTTTCATTGCTATTAGAAATTCTGTATGATTAATTAGGTTTAACTTATGAATGCGATTATTAATATAAAAATATATTTAGATTTAGTAATTTTTGTAAAAATCATTACTAAATTTATGATATGAATTTATTTCATTCAATAACAGTATAATTTATTATATATATATGTATAATTTGTTATAATTGGCATATATTACACATATTTTGGTTAATGAATCGAGAACAATTATGATATTAATTTTTAAATTAAAATATAAGTGTATCTCTGATATTTATCAATATGAATAATTTATTGTAAAAATAAAAACAAAGTTTTTAATGTAAATTTTCTTCGCTTAACAATTTTCATTTATGCATAAAGCGCTGAATTAAAATGTATTATATTTAGAAATGCAATTCACATTGAAAATTGAATTGTGAGTCTTTAAAATATAACAATAATAATAAATTTAATAAAATATACCGTAAAAAAATACATATAATATATAACATTTTGCGCATTGCTAATGGTTTTACTTACATATATAAGATAGTTTAATTTTTTAATGAGTCAACTGTTATTTAAAAATTTATAATATTTTAAAATACTTATAAAGTAATTACAAATATAAAAATTCCTATATTTACATAAATATAAAATATCATTATATTAATATGAATTTAATTGAATTGTAATAATGTAAATTAGAAGCTCAGCTTAAAATTATATAATATCAAATTTGGTAATGTGAAAATAATATATAATTAAAAAAAATTTTATTATTCTACCATGAATTTGGTGATTATTAAAATTATTTTATATAGTATACTTACGTATTTTGGTAACTATGCCTTTAATTTGTAATTAAAATTAATTGTAATTTTAAATTAACTAATTTCTAACATAGTTACGGAATGGGTGCGATAAATATATAAATATTTTTCATAAAAAAATATGTCTATCTCTCAACATGGTATTTCAATCAATAATGGTTATGTCATCATATTAATTTCGTACATAAAGATTTATTTACGTTAAAAAGGAGGAAATTTCGATATGTCGAGTGTATTTACGGCGACTACGCCGTCATAATAATTTACATAACCAGATCATACAGGATCCGGGAGAGAAAACGCCTACACTTACACGGACATACCTTTATAGTCAGAGTCATCGGTCAACACTGTAAGCTTCTTTTTCTCGCAACCAAGCTTGAACAGACTATAGATCAGATCTAAAATAGAGTTACGCTGCCCATGCATAGAAGATAATTCTAAGATAACAATATATACGATCGGTATGCAATACACTGGTAATATTTCAGGGGACTGCTTTCGTCAATCGAGTGTAAATGAGTTGCGTATATGAGATTATGTCGTGAATTATATGAAACGAGAGTTATTGCATTGTCAACAAATGCAAATTCATTTCCCAATTTATTTATGATTGTTTCAGTAATATGTAAATGCATATACATATATATATATGTGTGTGTGTGTGTGTGTGTAAAATAGTAATTTCAAGTGTTTTCCATTTATTGTATAGATTTTTTCTTACTTATTTTACCTTAGCAGTTATAATAGATGGATTGAAAGATTATTCATTCATTTTTATGAATTTAGTATAGGATTTGATACCAAAGTTTACTTCTCACAATTTATAATAGATAATAGTAAAACAATAGTAAATATATATAATTAATCAATATATATTAATAAATTATATATAATGAATAATAAAAATATATTAATAAATTAACAATGAAATTTCTATTAACATATATAAGCGGGTATATTAATCTATTAATCTTCAAAGATAAATATAATAAAGTAAACAATATAAATAAGTGACATATTAGAGTAGCGGATTTATAATTTGTTGATTTTTATAAATAATGAAATAAAAATTAATGTGTAATTGATAATAAAACTTTATATTAGTTTTAATTTAAAAACGTTAATTTAATTTCTAAAACGCAATTATTATAGTTATAGAAAATTATACAAAGATGATACTTAAAGCCGAATTTGAATTATTAATTATGCAATTAACATTTGTCAGTCCATGGATTTTCATGACGTAGTTAAATAAAATAAAAGGAATAAAAGAACTTGTATACTTATTCAAGAATATCTAAGGATAATGAATAAATATTTGAATTAGTCTATTATTAATTAATTAATTATATTTTACTATTCACATATTCAGTATTAATATTAAAATTTATATATATATATATATATATATATAGATTCAATATTTGTATATTACTCTTATTATTAAAATTAATAGAACGTTAATGATTTTAAACATTTTAAATTAATAATTATAATTAAAGCTTTCTAAATATATTTAGTGTTTGAATTTTATTTTGAAAATAGTGTTTTTATTCTTTTATAAATAAACTGATAAATATTATAAATTAATTTTGCATAAACCATTCGTTTTGATTCCATATATAAGCTAAATAATAAGTTAAAAGTAATTATTTTTCAAGCTGCATTAAATTTTTAAAAATAATAAAATGTTTTCACGCTTTATTTTATCATCACGCATGTAATTAAAGATACACAATAGTGTACAGATATAATTATGTCTTTGCTTTCTTTGAAAGAGGAACGACGTAATTTTCCATTGCTCTTATTAGAAGTTGCGTTAAAACCTTTCATTTCGATGCAGTTAATGTAACTCACACCAAAGAGACTAAATCCTTTATACGCTACAAGGCGTAACAGAATCATCGCAGAAACCGGTTTCGGTCTGTTTAATTTTAAGCCTGTAGCTTGTTTTTTATTACAGCCTTTTTTTCGATTTAAAACATGAACAACAAAAAAACAGAAAGATTAATAAATAAAGATTATGAATAAAAATTGATCATATTATTACAACGATGTAGGCTTATATAGGTTATTGTTAATATATCTCGAAATTAATATTTAATGATCATTCGACATGAAAATTCAACGTCATTACTTTTTATAATTAAAAGAAAATAAAGGATATAAGAGTACCAAGTCCCTATATATATACAGAGAATTGAGCATAATGTCATAATAGTATCTCGATCCGATGCGAATCATCTTCGTTGCTCTTCAGCCTTTTGTTCAAGACCTTGAACCTGTGTTTGAATGCGATATTTTCGTTTTTCATTTTTTTTTGTATCCATATCTGCATCGTTGCATGTAAATTGCTCGCGAGCTCCATGTTGGAATGTCGTAAAGGATATCGACTCTCTTACGCGTTTCTATTCTCCCGCAGCTCGTTGTCCTTTCGGAATTCTTTGCATTAAGTACAAATGATTTTTTTTTTGTAAATAAATATGTGCATGAAGTCATGTGCAGGTTAGTCGTAAATCATTGAAGATTTTCAAAAAAAATTTTTCTTTTAAAGTTTAACGATGTAAGCCAAAGAAGTATATGGAAGAAATTGAGACACAATGCCGCTCAGTCGTATATTATGCCTTTAGAATTGGACAAATAAGTAAATTAAAAAATAATTGCTCATCTAGAAAGTTTTAAAAATGTTTTGCTACTATTTTATTATTATAGATTTTTTCATTAAATCATTTAAAAAATAAGAATACGTTTAATATTTCTTATTTATAAATTCCGTATTTATAAAATAAGAAGACTATTCAAGTAACCTTTAGCATTACATAATTTGTTATATTTTACATAAGATACAATACTATTATGGTTATTGATTATTAAAACACAAATTTATTAAAAGCAAATAAAAATGTTGAAATTTAATAGAATTAGAGGAAATATTTTTTGCATTTTTTTTATATTAAATTCTTAGTTAATGCAAACCTTTAATATAAATATTATCGTTTGTAATTTAAATTAAAAAAAAAGTTTAGTAAATTTTTCCTAAAAAATTAAAGGTAATGTATATAAATCTAATTAAAAATATTTTTAGAAATTTACTTTTGTATTAATCGAATAATATTTATTATAAATGAAATCTATACACATATTTTTTTATAAAAAATGTAACAGTAAAATATTGGTTACGACATTTTTTAGTGTATTGCATTAAAAATATATTAAATTTTTATAAATATTTTTGTTATTTCATGAACCAAATTTTGAATGATTCAAATTAAGAATATTTTAAGATTGAAATGTGTAATTTAGAATATATTTATTTATTACGAAGTATAATAACTCATACACAGCAATGACTCACACATAGATTATTATCAAAAGATTTTTCTAAATTTGATTTAAATTGTGATATGGATTATATTAAGTTTTATAAATATTTGTCATTTATTAATTCATAGTACACTAATTGCGAAATTCAACATAGCCGTAAAATTAAAACTCTAATCCACGCGAGAAATTTTTTTTCGTTCGTCCAGTTGCAAATAGCTATCGATTAACTTCGATAATTTCATCTTGTGTAAGAGGAATGCTTAAGGAGCCGCTGCACGGACATATCAACGTGTGAATTGCGTTCACTCATCTTTATGTTCAAGTTTTTTTAAATGAATAATTACTTCTTCGATTAGGACCGACATCCGTAATCGTTGTTCAATTATGTTGCGGTGGCAACAGCTAAAATAATTGAAAGAATTTCGTGGGAGTATATATTCTCGATACACAGTGTCCCTATTAATGCATGAATTTTGTAACGTCTGGTTCAAATCTTTTTCAGAGCTTTTTTGCATATGAGCTGATTGGGATAGTGTGGCAATAACACTTTTTTTATCAAAAAATATTTGTTAATTTTTTATTTTCTTGAATTTATAAATTAGTATTTTTCTGACGACGGGAGTTCCATAGGAAATCAGTTACTGAAATTAATAAATGAAATTCGATACGACTGTTTAAAATTAATTAATTTGAAATTATTAAGCAACTTAAAGATTAATTTTTTTATTATTTATAATTAAGTATCTTAAGTGTTTCATTATTTAAATATTATTTATCATATAATAGCTTAAATCTTTTATTAATTCAATATTATTTTTTCATGGTTGCAATAGTATTTTTAATATCGTCTGACTTTATTATTTTTAAAAAATAATATTACCATCTTAAAATTTTTGAAGAGCACAAATTTTTTACAAATATATGTATGAATTAAACTGTAAAAACTTAAACTTCGGAATACAATAAAATCACTTTATCTAAGCGAATTTTATCTACATTGCGAAGCTACATATCAAGTAATTGCATTAATCAAATAAAACAATAATCATTTTAAATTTTGTTTTCCTTATCTTTTCTTTATATTATTTAATTAGTAAGGTCAGATTTCTCGCATAGAAATATAACAAATGGCAATTAAAAATCTGCAAAGAACAACAATTTCAATATTAAAATATATTCTGATAGAATCTTTCACATTTTTTTATTAATTCACATTCTCTCATTCATTACTTCAAAATAAACAATGCAGACAGATATTAATAATAATATTTTATAAGTAATTAAGTTTAGAATTAATAATAAATTTTCATTAATAATAATAATAATTTTTAATATCATGAAACATATAATATAATTGAAGATATATTCATTATATAAAATTTAGATTTTAATATGTAAATAATTTTTTAAATATTTTTTACATAGAACTTTAATTATTTTCCTACAATTAATAAAATTCTAATAAAAAAGAAATGTTAAAATATTTTGGATATAAATCTTTTTTCATCGTAAATTTTTCAGATATAATTCTTTTTAATTTAATTGATAGTTAATGCATAATTTTTTATACACGAATTAAATTAGTTATAATACGAATTTAAACTAAATTCTCCAATATAACATAAATATTTGATACTGTTGAATTTGACATATTCATGGAGTGAATTTTCTGTTTTTAAAAATTACATTTAGAATTTTTGTACGAATATGCATTATTTGAAATAATAATTAAAAGAATTAAAAAAAAATTCTTCATTAATAATACATGTATCATTTTCATTTTTTCCTTCTTCCACCTCATTTCACCGATTTTTCTCATACAGATTTGTTTACGTTTAATAAATCTAAACGCCATATTTTAACTGCATACATTCTTCACCTAGTACTGTACGTATGAAGGTCAAAAAAGAAAAGTGGTGTGCATTGAGAGATGTATAGTGTTTAAACAAAGATCATTGCTGCTGTTATTACAGTGGTGTTATTTAGATAGTCCATAAAGTAATAATGACTTTCAAAGATTCTAGTAATTATTTTTAAATTTATTAATGGAACATACTCCATCGGTTGCTTTCAACTCTTTTACTCTTCTTTTATTGTTGTTAATATATTGCAAAAAGGATTTAATTTAAATAATTTAAAAAATTTATTATTGAATAAAACTATGAATTACTAATATATTGGTATCTTAATAGAAGATTATGCAATGAATAATGAATTATGATTTTGTACAATGAAAAATATTTAATCTTTAATTTATATGTATTCTGTTTATTAAAAATTTATAACAGGAGAATATCATTAGAAATGTTGCATTTTTTTATAAATAAAGATATATTATAAATACATTTAAATCGAAGATTATATATATGTGATTTTTAATTTATTTATGAATATAAAAATGTAAATAGAAATATATATAATAAACAAAAGAATATGGAAACTAATGAATATATAATTAAATTATTCAATATTATTTGCTATCGGAAATGCGAATAAATATCTTGAATGAACCACAAGTATATCTATAATACTAATAGAGGTGCATTGAATAAGAAAACTTATGTATATTTAGTATTTATATAGTAAATATTTCAGTTAGAGCGATAAAAAAATATAATTCGTATCTATTTATGCAAGAATTAATGTTCGAGAGTCCTCAAAATATTTGTAATTGCACTAAACACGTTTGGGATTTCTTTCATGCAAATGAAGGAATAGCATAACAATTGTTTTTACTGAGTTATGAAAAAAATCAATATTGTTGTAGTGAACAATCATTTCGTTATTATTTCTTTTATATTTATAATTTTAATTTGGACTAAAAATTTGAATTTATTCACATTAGATAGTTCCAATCTGGTTTAGACTATACAAACATTTAAATTGCATAAATCGTATAGCATAATAGTAATTGCATTATTCTATATTTACACATTGTTTAACATTTAATTCATTTTGAAAATGGTATAGTTTTATAGAAAAATATTGTATTACTCGTCGAAAAATTTAAAACATTTTTTGAAATTAATAATATTAACAAACAATTTGAACTACATAATCTAAGATTTATTACAAATTGCATTTGTTTATTTATATATATATATATATATATATATATATATATGTATGACAGGTTTCAGTTGATATTAAATATTTATAAATCATAAAAATATTACTGTATTGTATAATACATTATTTATACATAGTATATGGTATTGTATAGTACATACTAAATTTAGCCATAAATGATTACACAAATTGTTTTTTTATGTACAATTTTTTAAGAATAATGTATAGTTCTTTGAAGATTTTTCTCTTAATCAATATCAATTGATTTTTAAAAACAGAAATTCGTAAAAAAGTGTCATTAACATAATATTAATTTTTTTAATATTCTTTAGTATGTCAAAGGGCAATAAGAAGAAGCGCCATAGTACCATTAATTGATCAAATATAATTTATACAATATTTATTTAAAAAAATAACTGATTGAAAGTTATTAGTTGGTAATTAGATATTATTAGATATAATGTATTTATTATATAATAATATATAAAACATTATAAGATGTAATGATATCTAACTAGTATTTTGCATTGTATATAATAGATTACGTAACAATAAAATGGGTATTCTTAGATACTAATGTTTACTGAATCTCATGTGCAGTTTATATTATATAAACTTAGAATATATAACAAACTAATTAAATATAAGCTACTAGAAAGAAATTTCCAGTCATTAAATTAAATTAAATTCTGCCATGGATATTTAACAGATAAATTTATATATATATATATATATATATATATATATATATATATATATATATATATATATATGTAGCTACATAAAAATTGCATATAAAAAAGGATAAGAGTACTATATATTTTATAAAACATTTGTTGAAAAATTGGAGATTATAATATTCACGGACAAACACGCGATAGAATATGCTCCTTATTAGGCAATCCATTCTAAAAATTATTTTTAAAAAGAAACGTCTACTAGCTCAACTAAGGTATACTAGCAGATTGAGAGTACGATATTCAGAGGAATGTGTACTCGATTCATTCTCGAAAACTTGAGTGAGTCGGGAAGTCATGCTGCAACCAAGAAGCGAAATAAACTCTCACGATCAATTGTTTAGAAAGTTCGGGATGTGCTTGATTCATTGTCTACTCTGATTCTCTTTCAAATTTGTTATGATACTTGCAATTTTTTTAAATTAACTGTTTTGGCTTTTTTTCTTATTTCATTTTTTCTTATTTCTTATTCATTAATGTATATATTTTATAATTATACATTATAATATCAATGAATACAAGGAAATAGTTATAAATATATCATTAGTTTTTAAATTTTCATATTTTTACCATTTTAATATTATAGCGTTTTAAAATAGCAAATCATTATTAAATATAGATTTATAGAAAAATTAGAATATTATTTTTTAATTTTTATAATATAAATGATTTTATAAAAATATCAACACTTTTACTTTTCTAATTCAAGTAAGAAATAAAAGAAAGTTAACCTACTTCTGTATGTAAATACAATGTACTAATAGCTAACAATTTTCATCTATCAAGAAAAACTTATATTTATAGAAAATTAAAAATTTATTATGTTTAAATAGATGTTGATATTTTAATATGAACAATTCATTGCTTAAATAATATTCAATAAAAGTGTAGAATATTGTAAAGTGGAATTTCATTTTCTTACAAAAAATAATTAAATAAAAGTGCTTCATCGATAAAATAACAATTATTATTTTATTTAACAACTTTGCCTTTTATTATTATAATACTTAAAATTAAAATTTCATACAAGTTTTTTTAAGAAGTTTCTGCAATAGTTTGCTCACTTTGAACTATTTCATATATTTGATATTTTTATAATATATTTCATATATTTGATTTCATTCATTTGAAATATTTCATATATTTCTTAAGTTTGTATTTATACTCATATTACAATATAAGAAGTGAATAAAATATTATATAACTCAAAAGTATCATAGAAACTTGCCTCTTATTTTAATCTATATTTAAACTATAAATAAAAAAGAATTTATCGATATAACTCTGATATATAATAAAATGTAGTAATGTCGAAAAAACTCAGAGAAAATGAAAAATCAATTGTGGTATTCATACCTAATTTTTATGTTCTGATTCGTTATATACCACTTTTCAGATTTTATTTAATAGTTTTTTTCATAATTTTTACAATATATACAATTTTTATTTGGATACAATCATGTTAAAAAACATCAAGTCTAGAGTTTTATTTTATTTATGCACACCAGCCATATTTATTTATATCTTGTAAAAGATTAATTACGTACTGTTATACATGATTTACTATTCAAATATATTTTAACGAAGAAATAAGTTTTTCTATTATTGAATATGATTTTATAAATAACAATAGTGTTATATAGAATTATATTTGATGTCTTCGATTGAAATATATGGATTTAACATTTGTTCAGTGTTATAGATGTTATCAATGCATTAAAAATTAGTTGTTTATAAGTAAAATATTGAGTAAGTAATATAAAATGAGAATAACATGATTTTTCACTAGATTCTTCTATTTTTTTATTAATAAATATATTGAAAATAATGATGCAACAAAATATAATATTAAAATTATAAAAAATACTTATATTAATGTCCATAACAATTGTTATGTATTTAAATCTTTATTTAATAATGTTTTTAATTTTATGTTGAGTAGTTATTTACTTCTTTATCTATCTTGTCCCATTCTCAAAAATGAGTAATATTCATTATCCGTTATAGAAAAATCTCTTAGCGACTTATCAGCAATGGTCTGCATTTAATTTGCTTTTATTTTATTTAATTATAGTTGAAGTGCAATAGTGGTAATTATAATTATTTTAATACTACTTTTGACGTTGACATTAAATTAAATTGTTTAATTCAATATATTGATAATTTGATTTTGAATTATGTATTATTATTTTTGGTATCTGGTTTTCTTATTATATAAATTTTGACTAATGTACGTTTGAAAATTCATTCAATATTGAAATTATTTCATACAGTGTATATTGTTTATAAAATCAACAGTGGGACATAAATTCGAAATATTTAATTTATATATACACATTCAGTAAAATTTAATAAAAATGTCAAATATCTTTTCTAGTATTCATTTTCTTATATTCCATCAATTTTTGTATTATTTGAACTATCATTAGTAAATGTACAGTGCAAGCATCTACTACAATTCTATTTAATTTTATTTAATTTAATTTTTTTCAAATTTAATTTTATTTCTGTAAAAAATAATTAATAATAAGAAAATTAACTGGTAACTTGTTTCATACAGTTATTGTAACTCCATTTATTAAATAAAATAATATTTTGGTAAATTCAAATGTCGCTATTATATTTCAGAAATGCAAGTTAGGACTTACGAAATTCAGAAGGTTATTATAACTAGAATAACATTTAAAAAATATTTAAACATTGAATATAATTATAAAATATATTTTATTCGTTTAATAGATAATGTAAAATTTATTAAAATAGTACAATTTTTTTTCATTTGAAAATGAAAAATCCACGTTATGGCCAATAACCACAGTAAAATATAATATGAAATACAAAAAAAAACGACAGAAACAAATTTTCTTCGGTATCGAACATTTCAACTAAGTTATTACAAATTACTATACTAAAGAGCATTTGTCGAACAAGTATATCCAATGTCGATAATTTACTTTGTATAATCGCATGCTTATACTTTGATATGATGAAATCTGCGTATTCTGTATTAAATTATATATAAATATAAACAATCTGTCTGCACGTAATCTTACATAATTTATTAATGATTACACAGCTCGAGACAATATAAAAAACAATATCTAAACATGGTTGAAACAATATAAAAACATGGCTGTCATTTAGGTGTGATAATAATTTTTTGTACAAAAATGACTTTATGTCATAATTTATTAAATTTTATTAGAATTTGAACTATTAAACCCTGTTTAATGGTAATAGATTACCTAGTTTTAGTAAACATTTCATCATTTTTTGAAAAATTCCTTTTAAAATCAATTACAAAAATATTAATATTAGATTAAATATATAATTTATTAATTTGTTATTTATGAATATTATTAATATTATAATGGATGATTTAATAAATGTTTATTAAAATTAAAATAATCATTATTATAAATTGTATTTAACAAGTATACATAATGTATTTTGCTATCTTTACTTTTTAATAATTTTGTGTACAGAAATATATCATATTCAATTTTAAAGAATTTGGTCTCTTAATATTTTATATAACTACAACAGTTTATATAGAAAATTATATTTACATACTAAATGATTTATATTAAAGAATTTCGTTATTCGATGACTATATGAAATATCGAAATTTTAATGTTTGAAAGAATTTTATAAAATATGCAGTTTATCAATACAATTACAAAAAAAATAAGAATTAATAAATTTTTATTATAAATTAATAAATTAATAAAATAAATATTTCATTGATACTATTTTTATCTGTGAACCATACGCTAAATTGGTATCAACAAGGCCTACAAGAAAAATGAATTCTAATCGAGATTAGTAAGAGAATATTTCTACAAATAAGATATTTACATTGTTCAACCTTGATAAATATATGCAGAATAATGGGAAATTTCATGCGATGAATTAAATCCCTAAGTTAAAACACATATGCATATGTATACTGTAATTTTAACAATAATTTATCCCTACTTTAATGTTATATAAAATCATCTAGCAACGATACTTTTTCACTCATCGTATGGAAAATAGATCAGTTCGACTATGAAGTTCGATAAAACTTTCGCTTTTGTTTTCATAGCTCTATATCTATATACGTATATATACAGGGTTTCGTGTGCGTATGACGTGGTCACAAACGAAATCGATTGCGATGATATCGCGAACGGATGTTAACGACGGCAATCACACGAGAGCGGGCCACTTTCTCGCTTTGCTGCCTGTCAAGTCAAGGCACGTGCAACATTCTGTCTAGATTTCTATCCAATATCTGGGCATTCAAGGATATTGCATTTGCTCGATTTACGTTCGGTATAATTTATAATGGTATCGATGAAACTTTGACTCACCTTCCTTCGATTCTTCAAGATTAAGCCTTTTATTGCGAAAGCTATACTAGCAGGGGCACTTAGAAATTACATCAATGATATGCCCCTTGAATAATCAATAATTCAGTAGTAAAAAGTATTTAAATATTTTTTTTTAACAATACAGTTCTAAATCAGTAAATTATTATTTTTAAATTTAACGTACATTTTTAATTTATATGAATTATTTTAAAAATTGATAAACACTGACATTTAGATATATCTTTATATATATTTAAAATTAAAAATTTTAAAATTAAAATTTTTAATTTTATAATAATAATAATTTGTTATTATTTTATAATTATATAATTATATAATTATAATATAATAATAATAATAAATTAAAAATAAAAAAATTAAAAAAAAAAAATTAATAAAAAAATAAAAATATATAAAAAATATATATATATATTTAAAATATCTTTATTTGCGGATTATGAAATTTTCATTTGTAGATTTTTCTAGATTTTTTTTAAGACTTGATTTAGCATTTAACAGAAAATAAAACATCAATCTTTTTCAACTCCATATCTCCAAATTAAATGATTAATAATTTAAATAGTTTTAATTGCTTGCATTTTTTCTAAAATTTATTTTTAATATCTTTCAAAATAAAAATAATTATATAAAAAGAGAAAGTACTCTGTTAGTTAAATAAATAATATTCATTTCAAAATAAATTCTGAACATTGTCATTAAAATTGGAAGTAAAATGAAAACTTGTTAAGATAGATCTTTAAAAATGCACTCAATTATTAGATATTAATGGAACGAATCCTATATATAGTTTTTGTCGGAAATCGCAAGTTTATTTCGAATGACTGAGCCACTGTTTACGTATAATTTTATATTAGATAGTACTAAATTCCTTTCTAAACGTATGTAAAAACAATTTTTAAAGGATCATACTTTAATTTATCAATATTCATAAATGCCAGGTATTTTTGTTCATGTAATTATAATGATTGTACTCTAATCATTAATTTTCTAAATAATTAGTACGTAAATATAAGAAAACAAGAAATTAAATAATGGATGATCAAACCTCGCGATAGTTAAGTCTTTAAATTGTGTGGAATGTTTTCCAATGAATGACTAGATAAATAGACAATATTGGTAAATATAAATAAGTTGAACCTGGTATGATCATTGGTATTAACAGTAGTAGTAATGGCTGCTGATCCGCGGGCGTGGCCAATGTATTTTGATCAAAAGATAGGAGGCGGGGAAAGCACACTTACGCATGCACATGAAAATGTGCGCCTTCGCGCGTTTACATAAGGTGAAAATACTTTCAGTTGAAATAAAAAGACAGCATAAAAATTTATATCCAGGTATACGAAGTTGGATGGAATTTAAAACTTTTGTGTGCATATGTGCGTTCGTTTATATATATATATATATATATATTATTTATCGTTGTTCGATTTTTTTATTCGATTGTTGGATGCGCGATTATGCGTTCCTTAATATGGACGTATGCAAGCATATGTGCATACCGGTATCGTTCAATTATGTAGTTTTAGTACATTTTGAAGATTTTCTTAAAAATTTCTTTTTAAAAGCTTATATTTACGAGAAACACAAATTGGACTAAACGGCCTAGTAATTATTTTATTATCATTGTAGTTTTTAACAAAAATTTAAGGTTCAAGTTTCCGTTTGTAGTATTTAAGTTTCTAAGATGATAATTGAATTATTAAATTTACTTCAAATAGATTTAAGTATTTCAAAGTATAGAATATACACGTGTTATAATAAAATAATGTTTCTAAATGTATGAAAATGTAATTGAACTTTTACAGAAAATTAATGATAATTTATCCTATTATCATCAAACCTGAAATTATTAATGATAATTTATTATAAATATTTTGCGAATAGGAGAATTTAATATAATATAAAGATAATATTTCAAAAGTAAAATATTAGTAGAAAACGCATTCCAATAATTTATTACCAAGATATCATATTATTTACATAACGATATTAGGTAAATTTATACTAGAAATTGCACTAAAAATTTACAGAACAGTATTTCCAATATTTATAATAAATTAACTTAATATTACAAGAACTTAGATGATTAAGTTGAAACAATATTTGGAATTACTGTATAAGATAGTTTTTTTTCATCAATATTTGTATTAAGTATAAACTTTCTTAAAACAAATTTGAAGATATCCAATAAATGCCATCAATTTACGACTCAATAGACTGAATATTACTACTTACTGTGAGTTCATTATTAGGTACAATTTACATAAAGCTTGGTAAAAAATCTTACAATTAAACAATAAATATATTACATTATTTCTAGTATTTGACGTAATTTTACATATTATTGAGTAAGGAGTATATAAAAAGATGTATATGTGTTTAATTAATAAATGATTTAAAAAGTTCATAGATTTTTTTAAAACTTCTATCAACTTCGTAATAAATTTATATACTAATATATACTTTATATATACTTTATAAATATTACATCTTAATAAATCTTATTAAATATTTTCAATCGTTATATAAGCAATTATGCAGTATAAGGTACATTCTATACCTTTCATTAATCTATTGTATAATAATTTTAATTTATACAAAAATGTAATTATAGTTGAATGAATATATTTGATACTTTTATTAAAATAGAATTTTATTTAATGATACATAATAATGTTTCAGAAATAATTCAACTGTTTCATAGCCATGAACCTCGCGCTGCATGGATTTTTATTGCAGGGTACGTATTTTTACAGATTTTTTCTAATATAACATTCTATTATAACATTTTATGTTTAATCAAGTTTTTTTTATATGATTCACAAAACAATGAATTTTATACTAGTCAAATTTATGATTATTAAATTAGATTTGAAACTTAACTGTTTTCATAATTAAAAGTTTATATACTATTATATCAAAACGAACGTTTTTCTTATAAACTTTAAAATGCTAAATATAATGTTTAAATGAATCTTTTAAAAAATATCAAACAATATTCCTCTTGAAATGCTTCATATAGCATTCGTTCGATGAGCTATAAATCGTTTGATCATTTATAGAACAGAAAGCTCATATTAGCGTCCTTAAAGTATATCCGCGCATTATCGTTTGAAATGAAGATCCATGACGAAAGAAAAGTGAAACCTTGGCTAACCAGAAAGAGGTGCCTCCTCCCTAGACAAGCGGGCGTGAAGGCGTTTACCATATAAAATGTACAATATGCTCATACTCATGGGAATGACGAAGAAAAAAGAATAGTCGGGAGGGCGGAAAAGAGAAAGAAACAGACTTGCGAGATATAATCGATGCTTTAAGATCTGTCGGCTGGGTAACGAACCGAACGTGGGAGGATGTCCTCGCGTAACTGGGTTTTCATGCCGTAGTTCTCTGCTATTTATTCACGCGTACGTGAAATCATGCGAATTAATCATCGTCTAAGTATGAAATTGAAATTGAACTACGAAAATATATTTAAGAATATACACGACTCAATCAAAATATTCTGTAAGGCATAGACGATATCATGACGGATTTTTCTAATAAATTACTTTTCCATGTTAAAAGTATTCTAGTGTAGTCAATAATTAATATATTTTTAATAAAATTAATGATTTTATAGTAATGTTGTATACATATTATTTAAAACTATAGTCTAAAATTTTAATTCACTACTGAATATTCTTAGACAATTACTTATTTACTGCTTTTTAGTGATATTAAGTATCATTCAAATTTTATTCACTTTTAAACTGATATTAATATTATCGGTTTATCATTAATAGTGAAATTAACTAATTGCTCCACATTAAAAGCTACTTATAAATTAATTATAAATTTATAATCACACATTAGAGTCAGTAGTATATTCTTATCTTTGTAACTAAAATCAAAGTTACTCGTAGTATACATGCAAATATATCACATAATAATTTAAGCTAAAAGTTTTTTCTAGAATAACTATATATGTTAAAGTTGATTCGAACGTTAATATATCAATATCATACTAAAATAACATAAATATATTTCCAGTATTTCCATAATTAATATATCGGTGAGAATTGATAGTTGTCTATTTATAAGATCATACATGGTGTTGATATGTATTTAATTAACAATAAAATTATGTTATTTAAGTTATTTATAGTATTTTATCTAATAAATTTAAATATTCAAAAAAATGTTGACAAAATTTTAAAATACTATGAAAGTTAAAATATTTTAAATTTAGTATAAAATTTTAATATTGTATATTATACAAAATCTTACAGTTTCATTATTTCTATATTAATTTATATACTTTATCAATAAAAGTTTTAATTGTTGAAATATAAATTGGCATTCCTTAAATTGCTTATAATACTTAATTTGTTTATGTGTAATCACTTCTTAATCACATATTTGAGTACACTTATATATATATGTAGAAAAATGGTTTATAGTTCTTGTTCAATAACTGAATCAATATATTTTTATAAAATAATAGAAAACAAATTTTAATGTTTCTTTTATACGTTAATGTTTATTTATAATATTATATATTTGAAATTATCTTATGGAAGACCAAATCGAAATATAAATAAGATTTAAATGAAGAAATTTAAAATAAATTAAATGAAATTTTACATTAATTTGGTTTTCATATATAAACATAAAATGTTTTATTTAACTATAGTTTCGTACAAAATTTATAACTTATACTTAAAGTCATTTTTAATTTAAAAACCAACGATTAAAATTTTACCATATCTATGGCGAAGAATTTTTCCACGTACAATCATCCGTTACTAATTTTAAAAATATTTATTACGTGTGCAGAAAATATAAGATTAAATGAATTCCAGGCATCATTATAATCTGACATTTCTATATTTTCTCTAAGATAAATATAGACAAAATGTAGAAAACTACAATTAATATCGTGTTCGTAGCAAATAAGATTTTCATTGTTAAAGTACGGGCAGGGCAACAATGATTGAATTAAAACGACGTATGCGACTAGCTTATTTTTTCAGGTGTGTTAATATGCATCATTCATTAGTCAGTGACCGGAAGAGATGTATGCTTACTGTATTTTTAGCGCACATAGATTCACATAGATGTGATTCCTTAGAAAGAAGTTTGTTGCATTGGATACGACTGTTCATAATAATTATTCCACAATGTAGCAATATATATATCTACGAATTTATTTCAACTTTATTTAAAATATAATACTAATGATGGCACATTTATTAGTATCGAATAAAAAGTTTATTCTTTATCAATTCATATTTTTTAAGTAAAGTACAATTTAAAACATATTATAGAAGTTTTTATTGCAGTTATGAATATACATATTGTACATATTAATGAACCTTTATTATTAACTATGTAATTGTAAATTATTAATTTTAAGATGATCTTTCATTTTTAATAATTTTCAAAAAAATTAATATAAGTTATTATGAAGCAATAATAGAGTCACATAAAATTATTATGTTTATAAAAAAATTAAATACATTAAAAATCAATAGACATAGCTGTATATCGCAATAAAATAAATAAAATAATAATACTTTAAATATACATTAATAGCTTGAAATTAGAATAAATTAATTAAAAAATATATGAAAGTAGTAAAAATATTATTTGTTATTAAAAATTTTACTATTAATAAGAGAAAATTAATTAATTGAATTAAAACTTTATGCATATGTAATTACAATTTTAATGACTTTCAATTAATTTTAATATATTTTATATGCACACTATTAAATTTTATGATTTACATCGAATAATTTATATGTTAAATGTTTTTGATAAAATGTACTTAAATTTTAATGTATAATAAATATCGATCAAAAACTACTTTAATCAATTCAAAATTTCAATTTAAAAAATAAAATTAGTCAATAAAAATCAGTCGGAAATTAAAGGCTCATTAACGGGTTCAATATATATATAGATAGATATATGTATGTGTGTATGTGCGCGCACGCGCTTTTGTTAACATATGTGTTGTGTGTATTTAAAAATAACCGTTTCCAATTAAAATAATATTTGAGACATTTTAATAATTTTATATAGTTTATTCTTCTTATAAATATCGAATTTAATATTTCATTTTAATGTTTGGATGTTAATTATGTTCATAAGTATGTATATCACTTAATATTTTGGTAAATTTTTTTATTATATAATTGTAACTTGAACTGTAACTTTCCTTTAATTATATACAAAATTACTTTATAAAAACTACTTTAAAAACTTTCATAAACGTGGAGACGCATGCTGGCCACGACTCGAGCCTTATGAAGAAAGTCCATCTGAGCTTATCCGTTCTCAACGCCCATTACCGTATATAATGCACGCGCGAATAATTTACGCGACAGCTGCAGGAGGTTGAGCTAATGCTATGTTAGCTGTTGTACTTCCTTCCCTTTGTCATCCGATAATTCTCATCATTTCCCATCGCCATTCTTGTACATCTTCAATCAGCGCCATGCGCACATGTTGTGACTCATGCTTAAAGTCCCTCATTCAAGAAAATGCAATAGCGCGATTTTATATCTCTTAAGACTATTCTAACTAGTCGGTTCATCATTAAATTAAATAATAAATTAGTTATGCGATAATGTTTTTGTTTAGCTAATCAAGCGGAAATTATACTTACACAGAGGTTGTACAAAAGGAGAAAATTCTATTAATAGAACTAATCTGTCAATCAAGCATATTGAAAATGTTAGTCAACATTTTTTTACTCAAATTTACCGAAAAGAGCAAATTGTATAATGAATTAGAATTGTTGTATCTTTGTTATAAAGACCCATAAATTTGTTATCCTACTCAAAATATTTTATGATGTATAATGTGCATATACGCATCTATAAGTGAAAGTAAAAACATTAATATAAATTTAGATGGTGATTTAGATAGAAATATGTATACCAATAATATTTATATAAAATACATAAAACTATATACAACTATATAATAATAAATTTCATATAAATTTTATAGAAAATGATAATGTATTCTACATAGACAGTGATCTTTTTTCAATATATAACTACATAATATTATTAATTCTATAGTATTACCAAAATTACAATTGTTTGAAAAATAAATTTTTATAATTTTTTAATCTTTAAAGACAATTCAATATTACACGTATTTATAATAAATTATTATTGTAATTTCATTATAATAAATGACTTTGTTACAATACAATTATAAAGTTTTATATAATATATTATGTAAACTTTCATAAATTATTAATTTACTCAATACCAATTCAATTAAATCGATTAAATTGAAAACAGTATAAATTAATTCTATTATTAATACAATTTATTATAAATAATTATATGTTTAAAATTTATTATTGCAGAAAATTTTATAAATTATTATAGTATAAATGATAACAATTAATGATCTACATTTCATCAAATTATTGCTCTTAATTCGATAAATAACTCTATATTACCAGCGTAAAATTTGCTTTTATTGATTTTTGTATGATGCATCCAACCGTTTCATATTCGAGATGTTTATTATGAGGCATTTACATCTTAATTTGATTATAAGTCTGGATATATATAAAGTCATGGGCGTTAATCACATGTGGGCAGAGTTGCGGTAGAGTTCTACAGGTCAAAGGAATTAAATATCTCATTGCTTCACTTTACTATGCATAATATCTGGGGTACAACTGCGATACTCACTTCATCGGCTCGCATAATATTACTTCTTCTTTGGAATGAAATACCGTTATATTAAAACGGCAGTTCTTTACAGTTGATTATCCTTCTCAGCGTTTTTAATTCAACGTTGAGTGAATACGTTAAAAAGGAAGATATTTAAGAGCCTTACGCTATAAGATGCTTACATTTCTTCCGCCAATGTAATTACGCTATATTTATGTTACTTTACATCAAATTATTATATAAAACTATAAATATAATTTGTTTATTTACGTTTATGAAATAAAACAATGTGGTTATGTACTTATAAATTTTGTATAACCACGATTATACAATTAATTTATTTTTAAAATTAATTAATAATACATTTATTTACCTAATCATAAATTTAGTCACACTTTTCGTAATTAGCGACACTATTTTATATAAGGATAAAATTTAATTCTATAAAAAACTAGTTTTTATATTTTGTATATTTCTGTAATCATTCTATATTTAGTATTTAATAGATATCGAATTAATTAACATAATAGTTCCACAAATATTCGTTATCAACAATGAGATATAATATCATTAATAAATAATCGAAATACTGTGATATAAAATTATTGATAAATAAAAAAAAAGCTTATATATCAATTTTTAATTTCTTTTGATAAAATAATATGAAGTTATATCATAATATATGATATCAATAAACGACAATATTATTGAATAATATTAAAATAAAAATAAATTATATATTATTAATTGAAGCAAATTTTAATTGATTTTCTTGAAAAGCACCGCAGAAAGTTATGATTATTACAGTAGATTACTTTATAATTTTAATTATGTATTTTTAAAAGACCATTAAAAATATTATTTTCCCTTTCCTATAATAAAAAATTTGTCTTTTTCAATATATTAGGAATCTTAAGAAAAAAATAACATTTGAAAATATCATGTGTTTCTAGGAGACTAATCGTATTTTATGTTACACGAGTTATAAGAAAAATTCTTTTAAGTACTCTTGATTGAAAAATATAACCTTCCATGTTCAAAAAATTGTTTTTTCTTTTGTAATTTTTTATGAAATTGAAACGCTGATTACTATATTATACTTTTAAACTGAAAAAAATAAAAATGGATCAATTATTGGTATCATTTGCGATAGACAATTAAGAATGATTTAAATAAGAAATTATTAAAATGTTCATTGCTATACAATTATTGCTTAGAAACTGTTCTCTCATTATTTCGGCTATCAGTGTTGATGCTATATAATATATTAATAATTAAAAAAATAAAGATTTATTGAAGTAAGGTTCATATATAAATACAACAATATAAATTATCTTATAAGTACTGTTTTATTATCCAACATTTATCTATTTTCCTAAATCTTTTCTTATATAATTTAAATTATATTTCAAGAATATGATACTGCATTCATTAGTGTAGCAAGGGAAAGAAAGAAAGAGAGAGATAGAGGGAGAGAGAGAGAGAGAGAGAGAGTAAATCTAATGCACAAATAGATTGAAAAGGACAGAAAGGGATACAAAAAGAATTACTTGTTTGTATCAGTTAAAATTAATTAATTTTTAATTATTATTTGGCTTGATAATGAATATATGTTTAGTCAATATTTATTATTGAATGTAAATTCAATAAGAAATATTAAGGCCGGGCTAGCACTTTCAGAAATGGCATTCACATTTTTCTCTATTTCATTTTCGTGCTATAATATTCGACACGTATAAAAAATATAAAATAGCAGGTTTGATCGATAGATTGAAAAAATATTGACAGATGTAAACAATAAATTTTTTATTTCTATAACACTAGAATCCTAAAACTCCAATAAAACCATTTTATAATGAAAGAACTTTATTTACTTAGCGCAAATTTATGAAGTGACAAGTAGTTAAAATATAGCAATTATGATTCAAAAGTTAAGTCAAGGAATTCATTAACACTTAAAAAAATTATTACGGAGTATGGAAGTGCATTAATTTAAAATACTAATTTGGATATTTTTTTGCAATTATCACTGTTATGTGTTTACTAATATGTTAAAACCTTCTATCTGTAATATACAAAAACAGTTTATAGAATGTAGAGAATTAAAACGATTTTAAGTTGCTTATAAATATTATGGTCTTGAAATTTTAAATTAGAAACGTTATGACATTATAAAATTAAAATAACATAAATTTCTAATTAATAGTATTTCATATTTAATAGATACATTTATTTATAATGATTATATCTAGAAATCTAATTATTAAATACCGACTTAATCCTATATTTCCAAGCAATTGAACATATAACAATACTTTTACAAAAGAATGAGCGCATTGTTAGGATAAATTGTATTGCTTGATATTTAAAATTTGAATAATTTTATACTAATTTTGTTTTATTTAAATTTAATAAATTAATAAAAAAATATTAACATTAATGATAGAAAAATAATTCAGAATAAATTTATTATGTACTTCATATATCTTTATCGTATGATAAGTCACTAGGCCCTCGGGGACGGTGATAAATTGATATTTGAAAAATTCCATTATTAAGAATGCTGATTTAAAGTTCTTTGAATTCATGAATCATCGCAAGTCATAGGTAATCAAACATAATCGAGCATACAAATTTTAGAACTAACAAGGAACTGTTGCAGTTGTAACAACGACCAACTTCAAACTTTCGAGTTAAAATAGAAAATAAGAAAGATGGAAAAGATACAGCAGAAAAACATAGCGAGGGATAATAGGCCAAGTTAAGCAACTATCCCATTCTCGATCGAAAACATTTCGCAATCTTATGCTCAAAGTATGCATGTTACACAAAACGATATATGTAACTTTGATACCAGTAACGACAGTTTCTAAGCAAAATTCTTGCTCGGAATTTCCGGCCCTTTGATACCGTATATTAAAAGCCATTACATTAAAACTCATTAAAAACCAAAACACGTCTCTTATTTTATTGTTGTACATGTTTTATGTTCTCAGTTCAGCTTTATATATGAGTATTTCTATGAACTATGAAACTGTATAATACAATTAAATATTTCCAAGATAATTTTTTGACGATTTAGATAAATTATAGAGATAAGTTAAGATTAAGATTTTAATATTTAATGACAGTATTATAACAAAACTTTTAATATTTAATGAAAGAATGGTAAATCTTATTTATGAATATTATATAAAATATTTTTATATTATAAATAATATATATAATGTTGTACACAATAAATTTTTTATTAAAAAAATTTAATTTTTAAAAAATCATAAAACGAAACTCTTTTCTTATGTTTTTTGTATCTTTTCTATCCTAAAGAGTTTAAAATGCAAATGCTACTATCATAATGTTGAATTGAAAATCAATTTAATATACAAAATGCAGTCTCAATTTAAAATATTTTTAAATAAACAATAGTTCACTTAATACCTTTGCAAATATTTGATGCGGTGGCTTGTTTAATTAATGAATCTTGTACATTTTTTTCTCGATTTTTACATAGAAAAATATAAGGCACTACGATTGGATGAACCGGTCGATCATCTCCCTTGTTTCCTAAATATAGTTTTTAATTATTGATAGGATTTTACAACGGAAATTAATCTTTTAAAAAAATATCGATTTTTTTCATTGATGATATTTTTCAATTACCACTATAATACAAATTACACTATATATAATATAAAAGATGAATAATAATTGTATGTATATTCTAATAAATGTCGATAATTTCGATCTTTTCTTTAATAGAAATAAGACATTTTTATAATAAATATTTATTAACTAATCTATATATTTACAAGAAAATACATGGTTTATATTAAACATTTATTAAAAGGTTATACATTATTTTGATTTGATTATATCGGTAAATTATTTAGCAGCTTTAATTGAAAATTCTTCTAAATTATCGAAAATTTTAATAAAGTAATATTAAAATTTTAGTATTTTTTATAAATTGAAACTACGAATATGAGATATAATAACGAAACAGTTATGTATTAAAATGTATATCAGTACAAAAATTTTAATTTCTTTAAATATATAAAGTATTATGAAATTTTAAACATATAATTATAGTAATAAAATCATGAAGTCGAATATTTTTAAATTTACACCAAAATTATCAGTAATAATAGCTAAAGTTAATTGAATTTTTGACTTTGCAATAATTATTAAAGAGTATATATCTAAATAACTAGAATTATAAAAAATTTAATAGTAAGAAATAAAGATAAACTTGAAAATTTCTGCGGTAAAATTAATATTACTAAACGGATTTATGCACACATAAGAAACAGAGAGAGAGAGAGAGAGAGAGAGAGAGAGAGAGAGAGAGAGGGAGAGAGAGAGAGAGAGAAGAAAATAAACACAATTTAAGAAATAAAATATAGTGAGAATAATTATTGTACATAAAAAAAATACGTATCTAAATGTATTTTTATTTATTAAAATAACTACAGAATTATTATTAATTATATTGTTTAATAAATGCCTATTATTAATTAAAGAATTATCCATATATATAGAACTGAAAATAAAATTCAGACGGCTATTGTAAACAATATCTTATTTCCCTTGATGTATGATTATAACAAAAAGTTTATTTTTATTATTTACTTAACAGTGTGCATATAAAAATTAATTAATTTTTGTAGCAACGTAAAGTATGATACATTCATTGAAGCAAATGCGAAATTTATGCACCAATAATAATTATATTATTATTCGAAAAGTGTATTTTTTAAGGCAGCAGTATAATTCATCAATATTTTTCAATAATATTAAATTTATTAATCGTAATCATGATATTTAAAGGAGAGTATAAATTAATTCTTTTTTAAAACAATATTTTATATGATAATGAGAATCTTATAATATGAAAAAATGAATCTTATAAGTTTATGAAGTCTCTACGTAAATTTAAATAATTATAATGTTATTGGTTTTTCTAAAATTTATCATAATGTATTAAAATTAATTCAAAGTAAGAAAATTAATCTAGTTATTTTTTATAGAACTATGTTATATATAAGTTACTTTTCATAATATATTTGTAGTTTTATCAATTAATAAATAATCATATTTAAACGTACAAATCACTGATTAGAATATAGATTATGAATTTTATAAAACCAGAGGATAAAAGGGTGTTTATGATAATATAATAAAATTATAGTTTCTCATATTTGTAAAATTAGAAACCTTCAGGCATTACCAATGATAATTTTTTTGCACATCTCCTTGTACAACATCGCAACATATTATTGAAGAACATAAATGGCAAAATTAAAATGTCCCCTTATTGTCTTGTAGTTGACTTTCACGTGCTTACACGTTATAGGTCATTTAAATGAATCAATTTTCACAAATTTTCGGAGCCATGTTTAGAAAGAGAGGATTATGTGAGAGAATAAGAGGAAGCGATAGTGTGTACACGTGAAAGCCAGCCGGTTACAGTATAATGTACTGGCTTAGCTTGCAATTCATTAGGAACGAACTTTGGAATTTTACACAGGTATTTTAATTGGTATTTACGAGAACTAAAAAATTGTAAAACTATTTATTCGGAAATAATTTTTAAGAAACATCTAATTAGTAGTCAATAGCTATATTCTATTTGAAGACATAAAAATAATTATATGTAGGTATTTCATTAGCTGTTTTAAATTTTCATTCGTTTCATGTTCAAAATTTCATCAAATTGATAATTCTTTACAGTGTATTAGTTTTTACGTATTCTTTATGATTCCATTATATACGTATTCATTATTACTCTTATAATTTTTAATTAATATAATATTTAATAATATATATTAATATATTATAATAATACTTCTTTAATTTAAATTACAACGAACGCTCTATATAGTTATATATAGTTATATATTGTTTAAACTTTTATTGAAATTTATGATCATATAATAATTATGTCGTGTGTTTACTATATGTAAGTCTATCATTATAATTTAATTCGTTGTTGGTTTATTAAACAAAATAATTCTAAATTTATTTATTTATTTATTTTTTTGACTGGATTATATTAGAAAAATTTTTTTTATTCATCTTATTCTTGATCTTTAAAATTCAATTCATTTTTTTCTTTAAATCGTTTTACATTTAATTCATAAAAATTAAATAAATTAAATAAATTTGTTTGACTTCAATCGTTTTATATATATATATATATATATATATATATATATAAAATATATAGAGAAAATATATATATATATATATATATATATATATATATAGCTTTAACAACATTGCTTAACAGCTATTGTACTAAATCCTAATTATTACATCTTTTTAATGTTCAGTTCAATATACACTTCATTAAAAACACAACAATAATAAATAAAATAGAAATATATTTCTATAATCTATGTACTATAGTATTTATTTTGTTACACTAAAAAGAGAACAATTCAACATCTGATTTGTACACGGTTTATATGAACATACATAAAACATAAATTGAGAAATAAATATTCGTAATTCAGAATATATAATTATATATTTGGTAAATTAATTAATGTAAGCTGATACGCTGGTGGTAAAATAAAATTTTAATAACAACTTTACAACTTACAAAATATTAACAAAATTTAATTTCCTTTGATTGTACAAGAATTCCTAAATTTGATGTAAACAAAATTAATAATAATGATGTTTGCCTTCTACAGAAATTGATATTTTTAAATGAAATGAAAAATATATATAAATATCAAAATATCTTGTATAATATTTTATAAATAAAATAAAGTAAAATAATAAAAAGATTTTTTAATTTTTTTCAAAAATATTATAAATTTTCACGAAATTTTCATAAAATTACATTTCCATTTCTAATATCATGTATTTTATAAATTTATTTTCAATTTTATATTCATACACTTACTTTCCAATTATTAACTAAAGATTGATTCGGATTTTTATAATTATGATCGCAATACCAGGTTAATTATTATTATGCCATTTCGTTAAATTCAGATCAGTTCTTATAAGTATTTATATGATTTTTGTTTTTACGGATTAGTAACTGATGTTAAATGAAAAGCATTGTGTATTCCATTGTGATTACGTGTAGTCATAACCGTGCGAGTGTGTCTATTTTCGTTTGCGTGTTCTATCTCTGTGCGTTCGTGCGTGCGTGTTTGCGGAAATATAAAAGTCTGATCTGCATTAATAAAATATATTTAAAATGAAATTTGATTTCAGTTAATTCTAATTTTTGTAGTATAGTTAGGCATCTTTCTTATTTTTCATCCAATTTCATATAGCTTATTTACTAATTTTTTCTTGTTTTTTCATGTTTTCAAGTACCATTATTAGTATTATACGAATTTCCTTTTCTTTATTTTTTATTTTATGCTTCCTTTCGCCGATTTTATATCATATTTGCAAGAAAATATGTGAGAAATCTATCAAGTATATATTATCATAACAGTAAAATTCAAATTTAATATTTTTGTTTTCAAGAACTAGAAGAATATATCTGTAATTCTTCTTAACGCAGAATGCATTAAAATTTTATAGGATACTATATTTTGATCATTATTATTTCACAGTTTTATTATTTTTAAAATGTTTTTAGCTACCATATTACAATTTTAATAATGATCGATATTTAATAAGTTTGTTTTAAATTTAAGAATTAATCGATTATTTATATCTTAAATATATAAATATCGATATGGAGTATATTATATCATAAATAATTTGATTAATTATAATATTATAATACAATATTTCTTTCGAAGTAAACTAGCAAAACCTATAAAATTTAGATCTTGTTCCTTATAAATCTTCTTACTGTCTATTAAAATTGTTAGAAAATATATATATTTTATATTAGCATCAATTATTTAGCTTACGTAAGAGTTCCAGTGGCCTGTACTATAGCGTACTTATTTCTGTATACTAAATTAATTGTTAAAACCATTCACCCACGCCCGCTAATCAATGAGTTAATTTTATCAACGTAAAAGTTTTATAAATAAAAAGTGAATAGAATAAAGAAAATTACTCAGGATTGTAAAATTATTTAAAAATTTTACGAGAAAATGATCTGATAATGTAGTTCAGTTTCATTTTTTTAATAATATTTATTTTTACAGATAAAATTTCTACAGAAAATTTTTCCTTTAATAATTTAGTTTTTCTTTAATAATTTATTATGCAACTACTAATTTAGATGTAGCCTTTTAGTTTCTAAAATAATCATAAATTTTATATTTTATGTAATCATTGACTCTTCAAATAAATTATTAATAAAGTGCTATGAAATATTGATTTCATGATATTCAAATACCTATTTTATTATACTAAATGAATCACAATAAATGTATCATTTGTCAAATTAATATTCAAAGCTTAATTAGTATAACTGTTTTGAACAAATTTCATGGTAGCAGAATTAACTATCTCTGACTTGAATGTATGTAGAACTATTATTTCTTATACATCATCATTAAATTTTAGATTTCGTATAATAATTTCAATAGTTCTTTTTGATTTTGTCATTTGCATGTATATATAAAAATGTCTGTCATCACATTTTATCTTCTTTCGTAAAGTTTTTTAATATATTAAAGATTTGTTCATCCTCAATCTCATCATCAAACTGATAATATTCATATTCGAGCGAAATTTGTAATAATATAAAATTGCATTAAATGTATCCATATACACAAAATATGACTACGGTACTTGTCTCTTTTTTCACCTTTTCTCCCTCTATTTCATATTGGGATATATAATGGAAGATTTCCGCTTCCTGTGGTAAGTCTTGAATAGCAAATGAGCTGGAGCTGCAGGTTCTTTTTCTTACTGCGTTGCATACTACGTAATATTCGTAAAATTCTGAGTAAGTGTTAGTATGCATATTTGTATGACTACTGCCGATAAGAATGTAATGAATTCCAAAAAGGTAAAAATAAAGAAAATTATGTCGACAAAATTATACAATGAGAGGTATTTGAAATTTCAAAATTTTTTTCGAATTATTTTTACAAATTGTAATAAAATGGCTGAAGGTATTTTTTATTCCTTTGAACGAAATAAACTTTTATAAAATTATATAATTTTTATTTAAGTTTGTAAAAATAATTCAGAAAATTCATTATAAAATTTAGGTAATATTTAGGTATTATATTATAAATTAATACTTAATACAACACGATTGGTATTAATATTTTTCTAAATATTCTTCCGATAAATGGAAATGTGTAATTTTTCAACTTAAAGTTAAAATTATAACTATGTGTATTTTCAATATGTAAAAGACCATCTTATTTAAAAATAATTAAAATAACATTTAATTTAGTAGATAGAAGAAAAAGAAACATAAAATAATACAAAATTTTCTATAAACTAAAAAATTAAAAAGTAATGATTTAAAAAAAATTTGCTATAAAGGATTTATATTATAAACTAGATTATTTTATGGAAATTTATTAGAATTTCAGATATATGTGGTATACAAGGCATAATTATATTCGTTTGTATTTTTTAAATTTGTTCAATGTATTTTATTTCTATAACTGCAACATTAAGATGCAAAACTTTTTAAAAATTATTAATTTAGGTATAATTAAGGAACATATCAGTGATTTTGACAAAGAAACTAATCATCATTATTTTATATTATATCATATATTATATCATCATATTATTATATTATAATAATAAAAAACTGAATTTTTTTTATCCATCCTTTTATTCTCAATAATATTTTAGTAACAGTGTATTTAATATACTCACTCAAATGAATATATTATTAAATTTACAATTTAAAAATTATTGAATGTTTAATAATAAAGAAATCTCTAATATAATTTTTACGTGTTCTTTCTTTTACAAATATATGCACTAAATACATAAAGCGTAAACATTGATTCTAATAATATACGGTCTTTAATTTAACACTACATTTAAGATAACTATATTCATTAATCTAATTTCTTCATTATAGTGGCTAGCGCTTTAGATGCCTAGGCTAATATTCATTAGTCATTAACTTAATAACGATAGCTGTAAATATGGACTAAACAAAATCTGTTATATGTAATAATTCGAACTCTTCCACAAGTAACTCATAATTTTGAATTGACTATTCGGATTCGATTTACTATTCGTATATAATTCCAATAAGAAATATAAGAAATATAAACATAAATAAGTGACGCAGACAAGATGCAATAGAGACTTCATTATCTAAGTTATCTTGATTACTATAGGGAATTGCACTATTGCATATCTATTTAATGAATCATTCGTTTGTTCATCCATAATACGTAAAAGTGTAAAATATTAAATTTTGAAATCCATGGAAAGCGCTTAAAATGGAAGATGAGGGTAAAATTTGATTATTTAAATCGAATTTAAAGATTTATCTTAACTTAAATTATTTGATACATAATAATATTTGAAAGTATATTATGTAACATTAAATAATAAAACTGAATGTAGCTAAACAAACGTTGTTCATTGTAGTAAATGCATATGACAATGAAAGTTGAGTACTTAATAAAATGCAAGGAATCTCATCTGAATAATGAAATACACGGTATCGTTCGTATTCAAAGTCAAAGAATAATGAATAAGCGAACAAGCAGAAATAAGCTTCTCAAGGGCCGGGCACGGGAAACCCGCCAATCGGCGCACAAATGACTTCAAATGACATTCTCGAGAAGATTAGCTCGATAGAAAAGAGGCTGTCAGGATCGAGATCACGAGCAGTTCGTGAATCGCCTAGACTAATTATCCGCACGACCGCAAACAAACTCAAGATCCCAAAAGGAGGACGTAGCTCCTCCAAGCGTAGCGTACGCTTTGCGAAATATGCAGTAAACTCCCGATATATATTGAATGCACACGTGGCGCGTCCTCCGCGAACTGCAACAAGTGGCGAATTCACCATCACTATCTCTCTAGCTCAATTCCCGACTCCATTCTATACGCTTTAATGGTCGGCTTTTTTATCGGCTCTATTAATCCTAACAGCTACCAACTGGCCTGCTAACTTTTTTTAATTTTTTTTCTTCTATTGTATTTTTTCTTTTCAAACGAATGCTGTTGACGATATTTGAAAAATCGATTTCTTAATAGCACGATGTTTCTTTTTCTTTAACTGTGGTGTACTTTAACGCATTGTTGTCTATAGGACCGTGACATTTATTTCATATTTCAATTGATTTTAAAATTTTTTTCGTCTATAAACGATAAATCTGCAGATCATTGTTAATGAAATTATGACTATGAAATTCTTGTCCAAGATTTAGCTCATTTAGATTTCTTTCGCTACAATTGTTAAATTCTAATATCCAGTTTGAAATAATTGCTTATAAATTAATTGTTCAACTTTTTGCAATATTATGGAAATAAAATTTACCATATAAATACAAGTAAAATAATTTATATACAATAAATTCTTATGATGTTAAAGGAAGTATTTAATTCGAAAAAAATAATTAAAATTTTAATATTAATAAAAATAATATCTTTCACAATCAAACATTTAATGAGTTTATTTTAATGCTTTAATTACGTTAATTGTAATAATCTATTGTCCATTGCAATAAATACACGTTTTTTTAATAACTTCAATTTAACAAATTATTTTCTATTTAAATAAAAAAATGTAATATTTAATAATTTGAGTTATATAGAGAAAAATGTTCACTGTTGATCATATTATACTATATTTTTAAAACAAAACTTATATTAATGAATCTATATAAAATTTATATAAATTATGTTTGTATAAAAAGAAAAACTTATATTTACTTGATTTAAATATACTTATAATTTTTCCTTTTTTTAAGTTAAACATTTTAATACTTTATAACAAAAAATTCAAAATAATAAAATATTTCTTTATAGTTCTTAAATTACGAAATAATCTTAATTTTCTACAATAACCTTTTTATCAATTAGTTAAATATATATTAAGCCTTCAATAATTAAATATAATTCATCGTTGAATCAACTCGAGCAATATTTGTCATTTTTATATTAAATTATTATTACTAAAAAATTAATTACTATAATATTAAATTTTATAATATAAAATTGATAAATAAGTATTTTTCGAATTCATTGACATTAGTATCTAAGGAATACGGCATATTTACTTTATATTTAAAATCAAGATTACATTTCATATCTATAAATAAAATTTTCAAATAATATAATTCAATGTTTTAGCACTGCTGTAGGAATGCATAATAATACGTTGTAATATGGTTCTAATAATCATTCAATATTAAATTAGATAATAATAAAAATTTTCTGTTCATTCTATTCAGTTTATCAACATAATATTAAGATTGATAAAAAGTATAAATGTTGTTTTATTTTTTACCATTTTATAAAGAATATATGTAGAAATGTACAAGGCAACCTATTAGCAATTTCTAAAAATTTATATAAACTTAGACTTACTTTATGATAGACTTTTTTATAGTTGTTATTTAGCCTATACAGATCAATCACAAAAATCTTTCTTAATTTTTCGACAGATTTTTATTAGAGTAAATAAATTTTTATTATTTACTTAATAATAAAAGTTCATTGATTCCATTAAAAATTGCGTAAACGTTATAACAGTTATCATGTAAAACAAGCTGTTTTTTTATTTTTGTCGTTGCAGGTATACGTACGCAGTATACGTAATAGAAAATATAATTATGCACTATGAATACAATTTTGAGAAAAAAAAAGATTAAAAATTAGCGTTGATAGAGTTAATTTCGAATAAATGAATGTAATGATTTTGCCTCTCTTGGGTATATCAGTGAATTTACATCGTTTACTAGTGTAATAAAAAATTTCAGTCTAACTCATTTACTAGCTGAAACTCGAATATAAGACATCACGCGTACACGATCTCCTATCGTGGTGTTCCGCCTCTGTCGTATACCGTATTATTGTTGACGTGCACCTGCCTCGAGGATATGTACGATTCCGCAAACTGTTGCTACTGTTGCAGCAGCTGGAGAAGCAAATTGATCGGCAGTACAGATAATTTCAGCACATTTCGTTTTTCAAATGATATATTGCTGTGTAATTCGCTAAGCTAAAAACATCATGGTTTAGTTGCGTCTTTTAACCATCAACGCTTCGATATATCTCGATTTCAACGATGAATTCAAATGCTGCTTTCTAGATTTTGCATCTTCGATATGATTGCTAGTGGATGATACTGTTATAACTTTTCATTTAATTGTTGTATAAATGCTTTACAAAAAGCAAAACTTTTTGCAATAAAACTTTCCATTCTTTGAACTTTCTTGACAAATGCATTTATTTTCCTACATGAGTTAAAAATTGAAAGATAACGAACATTTGATGATTGAACCATTATGAAAACATTTTTAATAAAATCAGATTACTGTAATTACTTTATAAATTTTGTATTGCAAATTTTTAATAAAATAATTTTCTAATATTTCTTGCGATAATTTGAAATTAGTGATAAATATGATAAGTGTAATAGGGTGACCGAAGCGATTTAAATTTCTTTAAATGTTCTGCAATCCTTTAATAACTTTACTAAATTCATTAGGATTTTAAATAGCACACGACGGTAAAAGGATCGACGTCAACAAAATATTCAAATACATTGTAAATAGTTTTATAATTATCATAAGTTTTCAATTACAGAATTTCTTGCATAAATTTTAATCATTTATCTTGTACGTACCAAAAGCCAATTGTTATAGAATATCTTTAATCAAAGTATATATATATATATATATATATATATATATATATATATACCATTAATTAAGTAGTATTTTTTAAACGCACGATTTGCGAATTAAAAATCTACTGAATTTTCAAAATTTAATATTTCAATTAGAAAATGAAATAAATACTGTTTCAACTTAAAAAAATATGATATCAACATTTGTAAATTTATAGTAAAAATTAAATACTTTCCAAATTTCATATTACTTAAAAAAAAATCAACGATATTGTTTCTATAACAAACTTGAAACAGTCGGATCAGAAATAGACATAATCCAATTTTATATTTTTATTTGTTTATAATGATATGCTTTGGAAGATATTACTGTTTTATATTAGATACATATTTTGAATACTATAAAATTATATAATTAAATCTGATTTTATAATATATTGTAATAATGATCGATACATTAAGTATAATTTTAAAATAGTTTACTTATAATAATATGATTGAAAAATATTTATATAATAACTAATTTGTATGTATCTTTTTATTAAGCTCAATTGGAATTATTATTGAAATTATATATTTATAATGCTTTAAATAAATTACCATTTCTGAAATTTTCTTAAATATGTACTGGTCATACAAAGGCTACGATTGTGTTTTTCATAAAAATTAAATTAAATGCAACAATTTATATATTTTTCATTTTTATTTGTATTATCTTATTAAAAATTAATTACAATTAGTTATATAATTTGTTTTAATTGTCTTAAACATTAATAAAATTTATTGATAACCAAATAATTGTATAAAGAGGGATGTAACCGGGAACAACACGGCATAACGATATAACACGTATATTAATGAAATACTAAACAGTAAGGTAAATTATTAATGTAATTAGATGAATAAAATGAACGTTCAATAATACATAATTATACCGTATTGTATAATATTATATTATAAAAAATTATAAATGTACAACAAATTAAAAATTTTATTTACTATAAAGGAAATAAGAAATGTTTAGTTTCAAATAATCAGAAACCTAATATTGAAATAATACATATTACTCACGAAATAAAAAAAAGTAAATTTTACAAAATCAATCAATGAATAAATAATTATTTACAATGCAAGAATTTAATACGGTTGGCATTATTAACAGATTCCAAGTAATGCCTATATCCTGATCTATATAGCAGTTTGTCTATATTTATTCATTCGTGACTTATCATTAACAAAAATTTTGTAACGACAGTTTAAGCTCTCAATAACAACTTAATAGCAAATCTGTATAAAAAAGTCCTTTGATTGACTTAATTACTTACTTTAATCACTTAAGTTCAATTACTTAAATGCAATTATCCTTATTTTGGAATTACTTCGATAGCTAATATCTATTTATAGAATCAATATTTTTTGTAAAACTTATTTTTTTTTTTAAATAAATATAATTTAATTTTTTTGTTTTTTATGTTTTTTATGTTTTATATGTATATATTGTATGTTTTCTATTGTATATATAAATATACATAAAATGTATATCATTTTATGTTTTATAATAAATTAAATAATGCAAATATAATAAAATATTTCTTATTATTGCTATAAAAATAGAAAAAAAGGTATATATATAAATATTGATAGTAAAAACTATTGCATAAATAGAAGAAATAATTTGGAAATAATTCTATTAATTTTAATCTTTAAAATTTATTAAAGTATTTATTAAAACTCGAACGTGTAACTAGATTCAAATTATTTTGAAAATATGATTTATGTTTACATAGCCTTAGTCTTATTTTTATAATTATTTATTATAAACAATACTTAGAAAACAATTATTTATTCATGAGTATGTATTTTAATACCAATTGAATAATAATTTTTTTAACATTTTTTTAACATTTTTTTAGAATTTTAATACATTTAACTATTAGTACTTTTTTTTATTCCACATACTGGACAAGCATATGGGTAAGTCTTTAAAAACAACATTATATATTAATGCTTATAAAATAAATTATTCCCTTTGTTAACGAATTTACTTATAATATTTGAAATGCTCAATTTATTTGGTAGAAATCTTGAATTTGTCAATTTAAATTTTCGAAATATATTATATATTTTAATAATTATAAAGTCACGTATTCAGTAAACAAGAAGTAAACGTAAATGATAACAGTGGGCTGTATATGAAAATAAGTAAGATGTATGTATGATATGTATACATGAAGAATTACTTAGTTGATACTGATTCATAGAGATTTCTAACGGCTAAAATATTAAAGAGCTCGTTAGACAAAATTTAGCAAGTGAACTCTTGTTCACTGAAACTATTCACTCGGCAATTTTCATCAACAAACTCAAAAATGTGAAAAAATCGCTATGATATGGAGAAGGCAATAATAATATAAAACGTCAATTACTCATATCGTCAAATCAGCAAGGACAAACGATAAATTGCACGGTCCGGTTCACGGATGCCTCATACGCGAAGTCGGCGGGCCACCTTACGCAACGTGAAAGTATTGCTTAATCTCTGGTGTAAGCACTAGTAGTCTTCTATCTGATGGAATACACGAGAGTAGAAGGCAGGAAAATGAAGGAACACCGTAGGAACTTACATAAAATACGAACATCCGAGAGGTTTGCCGTACTGTAAAGGTTTAAACAAACCCGGAATTCGGGCTTTTGATTGCCGACTTCAACGCACCTGAACGGTCATCTAATGTGGAGAAAGCGAACCTTTGGGCGGTTGATAGATACGTGGGTTGCAGTTTGTATTACTAACTCCAATGTCCGTGGCTACTACATTTACCGTGGCTTTCAATACTCCCCGAGTGATAGTTTTTACTTTTTTCAATTAGATACCCGTCGGACAGTGCCGCAGTATTTTAGTCGATTATTTGGCCTTGTATATAAATTTATAGCTTATATTAAAATTTAATTAAATTGAGATAATTATAATTTTTCAAGCTTAATACAATCACTGTAATCGTAATATATACATTTATAAAGTTAATTTTCTTGTATACATTTAATCAAAAACCTTAATCAAAGTACAAAATTATATCTCAGGTTATATATAGTATCTCTTAAACTTATAAATTTATCGCATTCATTCAATTAAAATACAGTATATGTACAGTGTACATATACCGTGTATACACACGCATATATATATATATGTATGTATGTATGTATATACATGTAAATATTTATATTATATTTAGCTTAAGTAACTTAGTATTATTTAGCCTAACAATTAACAAAATAATCTCTACAGACTACATGAATTAAACGATGAATTTTGATATAAAAAAATGTATAAAAATATTAAATATTTAAATTATAATATTTAATATATATATATTGATATACCAACAAATTCAAAGAAAAAAATCTATGTATGTCAGGCTATATTATACATTTAATATTCTGCATGAGCAATTGACGAAAATTAGTCAAGTTCAAATTAGTCTCTTACAACCCACACAATAATTATAAAATTTACTCATGAAATGTACACATAAATTATCTTGTTAAAAAATTTATAAATAAGTTCGCAATTTTCACTAGATATTTTACATATAATAAATAAAAGTTATTTATTAAATAAAATAGCTATTAAACTATCACAAAACAGTATTATTAATACGAAATCATGATAACAAAAGAATTTTAATATATTCTACAGATTGTGAATGGGTTTTTAATAAATAATATTATAATGTAAAAGCTTAAAATAAACATTTATATCTTATTTATCATGCAAAATAATTTACAGTACTGCCTCTTATAATTCATTTTAATACATTCAAATGTTTCACATCATTTCTAATTTCGATGAATATGAAAATTAATAGTTTGATAATAATAATAGTAATAATTTATGTACTAATCCCTTTAATAATTAAGTGCGTAAAGAATTTTATATACTTCCGATTAAATTTGTCAGGATTAATTTTCTCAAACATGATATTTCACTCTTATGATCAACAATTTTGTTTTTCTTCATGTAATAACAATTAACTTTTTTGTATCAATTTTTTTTATGCCATATTGGATTGTTCTATAAATGACTTATTATTAAAAACTCTTCTTACTATCCTTAGGACTTGATTTCTCTTATTTACATCTTTTTCTCCTGTATTTATTATCAAGTATACGCTATTTAAAGAATTTAAATTAATTCCACCGATATAATTATCTTAAATGTATTTGTTTATAATTACATTTAATGCCTGAACTTTTTTTATGAATGTGAACTAATTTTTTTCTGTTCTTTTATAATCTACGTTTATAAGATATACTTCTAAATTACATATACTAATTTAATGAGATTACTCATTTTTATGGTTAAGCATGTAATCAACGCTAATTAGTTTTTTAACTTTCAAAATATATTGAAAAATACTTTACTTTGAAATTAATGTAAATAATTATTGGATAAAATGTAGTAGTAATTAATTTTTGTTTTATTGAAACGAACATTTAAATATTCAAAAATAAAAAAATTATAATCCATATGTATTTATAAAAATATTTCAAATGTATACACTAAATATTATCCAATAATAATAATTCTAATGAAATCATAAAACATTGCATTAAAATCTAGTTACTCAAATAATTAAATATAATAACTAAAACGTCTAAAAAAATAAAAAATACAATGAAAAATGACCATTTTGATACATGTTCCATAACACAAATCTGATCACGATACTGTTTTATCTAATTATTAACCTAAACAATATTCCAATAAAATTAGATTCAAAAGCTATTTCCACTAGTCTTGGTAATACTCTCACTTTAACATATCTTGTTCTTCATTCTTGTATTCTAATAACAAGAACCGGAAAACGCTTTAGACCGAAACTTTTGAGTTGTGGATATTCTTAATAAGTAATGAACTTAACTCGCTATTATATGAGAAATGAGAATGGCAACAATTATTATTCTCATTGTTAGATTGGATAGTTAGGTTAGTTGTAAATAAAAATTCTCACATTCTATTATTATTAAATATATAAAGAATAGCACGTATATTGCAAAAATAATAAACATTTATTTATTCACTTATACACCTAATATAAATGATGAACAAATTAATTTGTAAATACATATATATATATATATATATATATATATATATATATTATATATATTATATAATATTATATAATATATAATATATAATATATATATATATAATATATAATATAATATATAATATATAATATCGTATACCATCTAAATGACGTTATAATATGAATACAAATTCAATTAAAAACAAATATTTAACATTTTTATGCAGCAAGTTGTATTAAATATTTGTATTGTATATTAACCATAATATTTGTGCCTTCTACATTAAAATTAATTTTCTTTAAAATTATAGTAAGGATATTATGGGATAGTATAGGATTTTTCATGGAATATTAAAGTAAATTAAGTGTAAAATAATATATGTATATAAATATTTAAGAATACAATTTTGAAATAAATATTTTATACTTTTTAACATTATTTACGTAAATATATAAAATACATTTTGGAAAAAAGTTTTGAGCTTTTGTTTATTATATATACAAGTACTTATGGCATTGTCGATTTTTTTATCAAATTGATATTTCCTCTTTTTATATTTATGTATTAATTAATCTAAACTCTCACATAATTGTGAAATATCGATTATAGGAATTTAATATCTTAAACGATTCAGATTTTTTTAGTGCACCGTATAGTGCAACGTTCCACCGAACTCTTCTTTTATAAGGCTGCACTACACAGTCATACACTACTGTACGTAGACTTTTTTTATAGAAAATCCGGAGAATTTTCTCTTGAAACTATGTTGCATCTTTAGATTTCGTAAGTTATATCATTAGATTACTTTTTAAAATTATGATCTCCAAGTCTTGACATTCATTGAACTTATTTGATATTCCAAAGATATATACGCATACCCAGCATCATAACTTTTGACTTTTCTTTTAATTAAAATCGTCATGCTTCTTTGCAATTCGCTTAATGAAATCAAATTGATCTTTACCAAATTTTTTCAACTTTCTGCAAAATATAGTTACAATTATTTTATAGCATTGTTTATAGTATATGTTTACAATTATAAATAATTTATATAACTAATATTGTATATGAGGTTTTATTTATTAAAATTTATATTAAAAATTAAGTTAAAGAGCTCCTTTTTATATTTTTTTTAAAAATAATTTTACCACACTTCAAATTATATTTTATAAATCAATGTGAAATTCCATTATAAAGAAATTTTAAATAAAAAACTTGCTGAGAATAAATCAATTCAATTGATTAAATGAAAAAAGGCCTTTTATTTAAAATTAAATATTTACAAGAATAAAACACCTTTTATCTATAACAATCATTTTCTTTATAAGTTGAAATAAAAATTTCAATTTATTCTATATAAAAATATACAAAATGTTAAATAATAAATAACGGATGAATTGTAAAGATAATTTTAAAATATATTTAAAATATAATTACAAAAAAAGAAAATTGTTATTTGAGGAATTAAAATAATTCATTGATTTTGAATTAAATTTCATATTATGTTAATTGTGATAATCATTATTTATTTATTTTCATATTTAAGTATTTATATTTATATTTAAATGAGGCTTTTTCGAATTAATTATATGTTTTTAAATATACTTTAATATATATATTTTTTTTGTGTGCGCGCGCGCGCGTGTGTGTGTGTGAGAGAGAGAGAGAGAGAAAGTGTGTGTTTTGTATAAAGTAGTGTATTATCCATGTATTCATTGTCAGAATATACATATGCTATTCAATATAACTATATTTAGACAAGTAATTAATTTTTCTCATTATCTCCAGAATTTCTACATTTCTTCATCGCCTATTATATTACACTGATAAGAAAACCCTAGAAAAAGAAAATAGTAAATAGAAAAAGGAAAAATTATATGAGCAATTGGTCATAGGTTAAGGTAGACAATAAAAGTATACACACGTTAATATGCCTTATGCTGATTTGACACTCGTTAAATAGCTAACAATCATAAACATCCAGAAAAAATTATTTTATGGTCGAGACAAAGTGTATTTTTACATTCGCAAATAATTGTTATTCTATAAAATAGTGAAAATATCAACAAAATAAATATTTACATTAAAATTTAAATATATAATATATAAATTTAAAATTTTAAATTCTATTTTAAGCAAGCTAATTAATTTTCTGCATAGTTCTTCAATTATTAAATATATTAAATAATGAAATTACTATTATATATGCTTATTAGTTAGCTTATTAATAAAAGTACTTAATTGATTATTATTCAACTGTTTAAATGTAGTGTTTAATTCATTTCATAATACCACTATTCTAGAACTAACTTCGTTGTTTCACAAGTTAAAAAATGTTTATAATTATAATACATACTTGTAAAAATTATTTTTATATTTTGAATATTATATCAAATATTACATAATCCCATTTTTTATGTATTGTTAATATACTATCATTTAAAGAATATAATTTAACAATTTAATATACTTTATCGATACTGTACTCTTTGCCAACATTATACTTTTTATATCGATGGGTACTGATACATTTTAAAATTATTTTTAAATCGTTTTAAATCTTTTATCAAAATAAATTATTAAAACTGATTAGTAATATGCAATAATAAATAGTGATAAAATGCAACGGTTAATCTTGTGCTTATTGAACAAAATTAAAGTTCAGGATTTTAATATAAACTTTAGCTTTGTACAATTTCTAAGTATGCAAATAAAATATATTTAAATTTAATAAATAACATATAGAATAATTTTAATTAATTTCAGAAATTATATGTGAAAATGATTAAAAAAAATTAATTATGTAGAATTAATCAAAATTATATAAATTATCATATTAATTTTGTATACAAAGCAATTTTATTTTGAATACAGAAAGTGGTTCTAGAATGAAATCATATAATTGGTTACTGTAAGGTTTTTTTTTAATTTGAAGATCTATTGGACATAATTAGAGTAATATTTTATTATTCTAACTATTTAAAATAGAGGTTGATTAAGATGATAATGAAAATCAGTTCCAATACTAATTTTTTCAGGATGAAGTATTTATTGGTATAATAAATATTTTCTTTATTCTTCATTTATAATTGTATTATAATAAATTTCTAATCGTTTAGTATTTACTGATATAATGTTACTACTTATATTAAAAGGTTTATGCAATATTGAATGTGGAGTAAATACATTTATGAATTGTTCAAGAATTATTGTTATATAATTTATGTATTTACAAATTATTAGCTATTATTATGATACAGTAATGAAAATAATAATTTTATTAATAAAATTAATTATTTAACTTATTAATTGTAATATGTTAATTATATATTATATTATTAATCTAGTTTTATAAAAATTTTATTTAAATTTTTATTTTTCAATTTATCCACTAACAATTTTTTAAGAAAATAATTTTATTGCTTTAATTTATATCAAATATTTTTTATTTCAGTAACAAATAAATTTATAAAGATAAAATGTTTCATGATATTAACAAACAACTATAGACTTTTTTAATTAATATTGTGCATTATATGAATTCTATGTTTTATAAATTCTTTTATAAATTCCATATTTATTTATTAAAATTATTTATTCATGGTACTAAAAAAATTTGTATTAATACAAATCTTTTAATTATTTCCAAAGATAAGAAAACGCTAGAAAAAGGTATTTTGGTAAAGTAATAATATTTTTTATTTGATAATAATTTCATTTACCATAAATCTCCATTTTACATAAGTCTATAAATTTATTATGCATCAATTAGATTATCGATCATTTTTATAATGATATTATTTGTATGCGCCTGGTACTGCTGAGTAATGTATATATTTAAATTTTTATCATAAGAGTGTTATATATTTCTTGAACTACGTATTTATAAACAAAGATCATATTAAAATGATATATAATGAAAATTTTGAGACATATTTATGAAACGTGAATTATAAATTATATTTGTTGTTTATTACAATTATATAGGTATTTATTAAAGTAAGTGAAATTTATTATTTAATATTTATTTTAACTATTAATAGAATATTTATTAATTACCGTTTTTAACATTTTATTTAAACAGCTCGTTTAAAAATTTTATATTGGTCATAATGTCTTTATGTGTAATGGTTTTTATAACATCTTTATTATATTTCGAAATTCATAAATATCACATTATTCTTTTATAACATTTTATATAGCGACAAAAATATGTAAATGTATATATTGATTTTACTCTTCTTCATAGTGTTTATCTAAGTATGTATGTTCCATCTGTTTGAACTTGATACGATTATTTAATAATAATACTTAAAAATAAACCATTATAGTAGAATATAACAATTATATTCTATATAAAGAATATTAAAACATGTACATTTTAAAATATTATTCTCTATTGAATCATAAAAAATTAAGAAAAAAGTTCTTGTACTAAGTATATTTAAAATAATAATATTCTAAATAATATAATAAAATAATAATAAAAACTATATATTATAATTGAAAAGTTATATAGCACTTGCTCATTATTTAATAATATTAGCATTATAATATATGCTATTCTACTTATGATTCTAAATGAAGCAATAACATATTCTATATAATTTTAAATAATTATAACAATTATAGCAAAGTCTCGTGACTTAATATAATAAAATCATATCTAACAAAATGAACAAAATCCATTGCTTTAAGTATAATCGCGAAATATAGCTACTAATTTAAAATATACTTTCTTATATGCATGTGTATCGATGAATTACAAATGCAATTTTCACAACTTTCCCTCATAGTAATGAGGTCAACTTGTTTTGTGTGAAATTCTTGTTTACCATACTCTAAATTAATAGACCTGGTTGTTAAAAGCCTATCATAAAAAGGAATTTCTTGTACAATTTCGAACTCATTCAGTATAACTGCATAAATTTAAGTGAACTCAATTTCATATATTAAAATTCATTTGTTATAACATATATATTTGTATATAATAAGAAAATATATTAATTATTTCTGATGATACGGATTTAAAAACCTTTATTTAAATAATTATGAATATTGTATTTTGTACAGCTTAATAATTTAATAAAAAGGCAGACAATATATCATTATATGAATGTGTAACTTTGTGTTTAAGTTTACAGCAAATAACAAATTTCAAAATATAATCTATACTTTATAGTAAAGCTGTAGATTTAAAATAATGTGTTCACTCAATGTTTTTTACACAACTGCAAAGAATGGACAATTTTTTAAAATAACCTCTTTATTATGCGTTTACATACCGCTAAATGTCAAGTATAGATCTGAAACATTCATATCTACTGTCGGCGTACTTCTGTTACACTTCTGGTACAATTAATTTAGTGTAACAGCGCCCCTCAACACCCTGAAAAGTATACTTCTACTTGGATCACTTCATACCTGCGAGTATGTGTGTGCGTAAATGCAATGACGGGTGTTTCGCGTCACCCACGCTGATGTTGCGGATTACGCGCGACAGCAGCCGTTACCTCGCGCACCTCCGCTTGAATGCAAGTCTAGATCGAGGAGAAGAAAATTCACAGTACTCGAAGAACGAGGTGAAAGGTGCTCTTCTTACGTGACACGCTCTTTTACAATACCGAACGCTATGCAGCACTAAGCTATCTTCTCTCGTATGACCTCTCTTCGAGTAAGCCCACGTTGTATGTAAAATCTATGCCGCGCTTCCTAATGCCGTACATCTGCGTTTTTCAACGATTTTAAGCTTAATTCATTTCGAAAGATCGTTCGGAATCGTATCTTAGCTTCTTTTATTTATTTAAAAACATAAATGTCGTTTATGGTTTATAATAGAATACTGTATAAAAATTGAATGCTTTCTTTCTCATTACGCATGCTTGGGATTTATTTATTTTAAATCCTATTTCTATATTTATATGCGTAAAATATAATATTTTTATTTATTAAATAAATCTCATATATTATAAATATACAAAATATTATAAAAATAAATATTATAAATATACTTTTGTTGTGCTTTTAAAGTAGATATATATTATTTTAATTAATTAATTGATTCAATTTAAATATCTATTGAAGTTGATTAAAAAATATAAATATATTGTATCAAATGAGATTATCTTTATTTCAATATTATAATTTGTTTCTAATACATCAAGCTATAAATTTTAAATACAATTATAATGATTATTACATATATATTAATCTTTTTATAAGTTTATTAACTTCAGCATACAATATTTGTATTCTGATATTAAAATAATCTTTGTAAAACTACAAATTTTTATGGAATTTATATAAGCAAGTATTTTCAATTTTTGTATATTAAAATATATATTTTAACAAATTTTTACTAACAACTAAAATAATAAATTAAACCGTTAATAATTTTTTTTATAATTATAATTATCATTATACATATTTTCATTAAATAAATATTATATTAACAATATATTAAATAAATATATTAACAATATTGCCTAAATTAGTACAATTCTTCTCTCAAACTATTTTCTGTATTGCACGTGTAATTTGACAGTCACTTAATTGATAATTATTATTTTAATGTATTTTATATTTTAGACTAAAATTTATGAAAAAATTGATTAAAATATGTAGAATTAGGAATATATTAAAAAATGTTTTTTTTTTGTTAAATAGACATTTCTTGAGGCATATATGTAATAACTTATACAACTATTCCAACAATATTTACGTATACAAAGTAAAATTCATAATTTTCAGCATTTAATATTGATTCATAATATTTATTAAATAATGTTTTAATTGTATATACATAATTGTAAATATGAATTATGCCCATTATATAATATATGTAAGAAAATTAAAATATTATAATTTCTTTAATGCAATATGATAATAAATAATATCTTTATAATATAATAAATTATAAAACCAAAATTGAGTACATTTGCGTATATATGTAATTTTTGAACGGATGTAAATTGAATAAAAAATTGAAAATAATTAATTTCTAAACATGTATAAATAAAAGTAATAAAATAGAGGTTCTTTGTTTGAAACTATGAATTTTATAATTTTTAATGATATATTTGGCAGCAGAACTTCAAATTTTTAGTAAAATTTGATTAATTGTTTAAAATCTCGAAAATAAAAAGTGAAAGTATATATTATTATTATTCTACTGAAAAACATGTATGTAATGAAGATAAATTAATAAGATGTTACAACAGTCTATTACTAATTTATATAAAAATGTTAAAAATTATGAATTTATCTTCAACAGATGGCTGTTACTGTTTTTTTATTCATATTTCTTATTTCAGAAACAGATTTTATATGAAAATTAAATATTTCTGTGAATAAGAATGAAATTTGTTTAAATTATAAGTTTATATTAATTTATAATTTTATAATAATTAAATTATTACTTTATAAGAAACATAAATATAATTATTTACAACAATATATATATTATATTGTATTCTTTCTCTTCAAGTATATACTACGTATCTTAAGAAATAAGTAACGAATTTTGCTAACATTTTTTTAATTCTTAATTTATTACTTTTTAGTACTTTTTAATATTTTATTTAATACACTACTTCAATACACTCTTGTAATATTAAACAATAATTATAATGAAAATATTATAGTTTTATTAATAACAATAAAAAATTCCTGGTTTAGTAGTAGTTAATTTTATAAAATTTAACATAATTTTAAAATATTTATAAATATTATTAATAAAAGTATTATTAATTTTTCTTTATAATTATAAGGCAACGAAATCTTGTAATAGATGTTATTATTGAATTATCCCAGTTTCATTAAAGTTATTTTTTAGTGATTGCATTCAATATATCGTTGCAAAAGTTTTTCTTTTGTAATTAATGGTACTAATGATTTTCAATTTTATCGCAGTAGCGCTCAGTAGATATCTGTATTCAGAAGCAATGTTTTGATTTATTTAAAAACTAAATCTTTTCTTTTTTTTTGTTAAGTGAAACATAAAATAATTAATTTACATAAATAAGAAAATTGTTTGCTAATGAAGCAATCAAGGAGCTTCAATATATATTCTCACGAGAGTATTATAAAAGACTATATTAATTAGAAGAGGATTTTCTATTTTAAAACAAACTACTTATAAATTAAATAATTGTAATTCTTAAATTAGTATTAAGATTATGTGAGTCTCCAGAAGTAAAACACACTGAATTTGATGTACCGAGTGGCCTACATACACGCTGAACTCCATATATTCACGTCGCCGTTTTCTCGCGCAACTGCATATAGAAAGTAAAGTGAGTATTTCCCTTTAATATACAATATAGACGGCTGGGTAATAATTTGCAGTTCATTAGGTCCAGAATCGAAAGGATAGGGAGAGAGGGATATTTGCTTACGGAAAGATGACTTCGTTTCTTTTTTAGTAAAGAAATGCGCATATAATCAGAAGGCTAAACCATGCAAGCCATAGTAATGATGAGATCGGTTGAGTAATTTCGTTCTATTCCATTACCATATACATATGTATATACATGCTCTTATTTATAAATGACTCTTTCTATATCAATACTATATACCTGAGTAAATTAGAGGGTCCTTGTATAAGGTCAATTATTAGATAAAAATGTGAAGAATTTCACTCTATACACTTCATATATTGTTACGAAGATATTGTTTCCAAATAATACTGAAATTTTTGAAGATAATAAATTTTGTGTTAGTCATTTTGATTATCCCTTTGTTTATATAATATCTTTTTCATGAACAATATTTGTAATGTTATAGACAATGTTAGTGTGAAATAATTGTTTTCTAATAAGACCGTTATATATAAAGTAGTTGTATTGATTTAAATAAGATAATTTTTATAATATAACTTACGTAATTATTTAGAATATACGACACTTATTTGTATGCTTTCTGAGATGTAACCTACTTATAATTATGTAAATTGTAATAATTGTATATAATAGGCAATTAATTACGGTTATTATATTTAAATAAATATAATAATAATTTAATGATATTTAATAAGATTCCATACTTACATATCCATACAAGATATTAATTAACTGTAATAATTAAGTTTAACAAACGAAAATCAAATATAATAGTTAATAAATTGTTTTGTGCCATACAATCTATAGTATCGTCATAAACATTTATCGTAATTTTTTTTATTGCATTAAATTGCTAGTTAAATTACATATTCATTATTAATATATTAATATGTTTGAAACTTAGTTTAAAAGATGCAGCATTTTTTTCTATTCTCTTACATCTACCAATGTTTACTGACTTATTTAAGATAGAGAGAAAGGAGTGAGAAAAGAAGACAGGCTACTGAGGAAATGAAACTGCCGTAGGAACCATAGCACGATTCGAATGGCTTGGCTTTCAGAGGCTTTGCTTACATCACTTAATATACAAAGAGGTTGTAACGGCCTTAAATACTATTTCAACTTTGGACATAAAGAAAAACCACCCTATTAACGCTAGCTCTTATCGCTCGCACTATTAGTATTTTTAGATATAGAGAGACCACTAAGAGATTTATTAATCGTCAACTCTTTTTCTTTTAAAAAAATACCTTTGAACGGAATAGCATACCCTCCGTGATAGCCAATATCTCTTCCTTTCAGTTCGGTCGCCCACTTTCTAAATTAATTACTAGCTGTGCTCATAAACCATGAACATCATTCCCCTTTTCAGAATGAATTACGAAGTGATATTTACCATTTTCAGGGCAACTGGCTAGTGTATCCACCACTATACGATAGAGGCCAAAGAATCCTCGAGATATATAACTTAAATCCTTTCTTTCAATTAACGACTAAGCATAAGGAGTCAATAACATCAAAGAATATCAGGAATCGATGGAGAACTAAAATATTATACACTGTTGATGAGAATCTCGGAATCATGGCAACGATTTGAGTAACATTTAAAATATAAACTTATTTACGAGAGAACTGCAACATTACTAATGTTCATTATAGTTTCACCAAGATATTAGCTTTGGTATCTCTTCCTTCAAATTTAAATGGATTTGTTAATATCCAAAATATTTTTTAATAAGACAGAATTTTAATGGTCTTATAAGTTGATCGCATTATACACAAAAGCTGCTTAAAATTTGTTTAATATCTAATTTTATAATAGTAATAAGATAATTGATTATCTGAAATTTATTTTAAATGCTGAATAAGTAAAATGGATAATAATAATCGTAGATATATTGTAATTTAAAAATTTAATATTTCTTTATTTATTGAGTACAAAACAATAGCATAATTAAAGCTATTGTTATAACAACAAACAAGATATTTTTGTCATGAATAAATTCATTTTCGAAAGTTTTATAAACCTTTATATTTATAACATCTGAATTTAATTATTATGAATTAATGAAAAATTATAAATGTATATTCGCTGCAAATATGATGAAAATTACTCTAACTGTGCTCTTAATACAAATTACAAGACAAGCATTATAAACTAAAACACTATAAGAGAAATTATAAACTTTTGCAAAATATGAAAATTATATTTTTATATATATATATTATACATATAATAATCAAACTATTATGTCTCTGTACCAATGAATGTTTAGTGCAAAGATAATATTTCTTGTATTTACCTTTTTACTATAAAAGTTCTTTAATTAATACATTTACCGTGTCGTACAATCTTTATCTATATAGCCTATAATTCTCAATTCAATTTTATTTTATATAAATTTGCATAAAAAAAAACTTAAGTTGATTTTTTAGACTTAAGTAAAAAAATGAAAGTTCATCTTTCTTATTATGCAACTATGATTACACTGAGCGCCTTAGTATGAAAGAAATTTAACGACGGACGAGCTATAATTTCCTAGGAGTGTCCATTAAATTGGTTTGCTAGAAATGCTATAATCGACTTGGGATAGTAAAAACCTAGTCGCTTCTCATCATTTAGATCATAATAAAACAAAAAATCGAACAAAGAGGAAGAACACGATATATATTGAAAGGAATAGAGAGAGAAAAACAGTAAGAAAGTGAGATTGATAGTGAGAGTGAGGGACAGAGATTGATAAGGATGGAAGAGAAAAAGAAATAGTGATTTAAAAGTGAGTTGATTTAAAAAATGATTTCAATAATTTTTAATAATAAAGTTAAAAAATGACAATAAAGTGTATTATTTTTTAATTTTGTGATATATACGTATTTTTCAAAATGAAATTTAATACAAATATTATAATAATTTTATTGTCTTTAATTGCAATTCAAAACCAAATATTAATATTCATATCGAATAAATTTATCACCATTAAACAGTCATTATGATTGTGATATTTATTTCTCATCGTTATCGCATAACATAATAATAAAGTTTTTGCGTAAAGCAATAAAATAACTCTTCCAAAAGAAGTAAGTACAAAAAAATAAATCGTCAATAAAGTGATTAACGTGACAGCAACTCGTTGAATGCGTCACGCAGATCAGTACTTTAAAGATTCCTATAGCCAAGTTTTTACTCCTTCTTTCTATTTGTATAGAAAACTACTAAATTCCTATATACATTCAATATAAGTGTGTGTGTGTGTGTGTGTATTTAAAGTGTGAAAAGTAGACCATGTCTAGCATGTATCAGCGATATTTATAAAAAGTTATCGAAACATATTAATGTATATAATTGTTAAAAAAAATAGAAGAAAAAAGCAGAGAGGTAAATGAGGCTTAGTTGTTCTATTTTGATTTCAAGAAAACTGTATTTCAAACAATTCATTGAAATATTAACATTTTATGTAAGATATCATTTTGATAACGATTTATAGTACTTCATTACTTTAATATTTTTTTGGCACAAACTGAACAAAAATGAAATTAAGTATTATGTAATCTTAAAAACAAAATATGGTTAAGAAATTATGAATTTTTATGCATTAGATAAATATTAGACTAAAAAAACGTATTAATACAAAACGTAATAATTACATATTAATAATAAAATTTGTAAATGATCATTGAAAGCTGAATATCAAATACTACTTAGCTTATCAAATTCCAAAGAGAAAAATATATCTTATAATCTGTAAATCAAGTTGAACTTGTTGAAACAACGGATGAACGATCCGGTTGTGCGCATTTATTGACGTCGCCTTTACCTATACGTGGTCGAAAGGAATATGGGAACAGACATCGTGAGTGTCTTGCGTCGTCGACCTGACGATTATATCACCCACCATACCACGAATATGTTTTCCACTTTGATTTCATGTCGATTCTTTGGAGATATGTGCCGCGCGTCTTTATATTTTATGTGCTCACTAAGTGCGGCTACATTATATATGAAGAGTGCGACAGGTACTCAAAGTGTCATTGAAAAGACGATAAAATAATCGATGATGCTCGCTATTGTTTTGAAATTCCAATAGTCCTCCTTGATACCATCGAAAAGAGTATTTCAAATGCCTTTGTATATATTTAGAACTCTGATAGTTTTTTGCATTGCCTAAGATTTTATTTCTTCAAAACTAAAGGTATGATAAAAGATATGATAAAAAGATAAAATCAGATGTTCATTGTAGTACAAAATATACTACTGATTAGGAAATGAACTGCGTGATATTTCATAAAACAGATATGTGTAATAATTTTATTTATTATAGATAGGATTCGAAATATCATATTGGCATTCGAGAAATAATTGCTATATTTATTCTATTAATATAAATATATATTTATTGATTTAAAATTCTATATTATTAATATTAGTTGAATAAACAATGTTGGAAATTTACTCAATAAAAAAAAAAAAATTGCACGTGTTCAACAAAATGTTATAACATTTTTTTTTTCAAAAAATTTAAATTAGAAAAATATTAACAATAAAAAAATAATTTTGAAAAACAATACAAAAACAATATGGTTGTAATTTAATCATATATTTAAATATGATATGAAAATAATGCTACGTTAAGTCCTTTAAAATAATTTAATTTAGTAAATATTAGAAACAATGCTTGGATTTGATGATATTTCAATCTTAGATAGCTTTATATTAACTGCGATATATATTTTATTTTCACTATTCAGGATAGTTTTTATAAGTGATATATTATTATTTGCTTGAAGAAAAATGGCATAACAATTATTTCTGCATTACTGACTTTGTAAATTGTTGAAACATATTTGTTAATTATATATATATATATATATGTGTGTGTGTGTGTGTGTGTTAAACTCTATGAAGCGACCTGCATAGTTTTTCTAAGTATAATAGGATTGAATTAATATAATAACTTTCATTCTATTTCCTGGCGTAAGAAAATTTTCTATCATATATATTCTTCATTATTTATATTAAATATATTTACATAAATTAATATTTTATAATTTGTATTTTGTGAAGTAAGTAAAGTTCTAATGCATATTTTGCTCATTTGAACATTTACTAGATAAAACTACATCAAGAAATTCCAGTTAGTAAATTACTCTTTTTATAAATATAACTCATCATTTTCTTACCACTTAATATTACTTAAATATTAATAAATCAATATTACAATTAAATTTAATGCTTATGAATTATCTCAAATTTAAAAAATGCAATGGCATTTCGAATAGTAAAAAATGTTTGTATACACAAAAAAGATAAATAGAATAAAATGCAATCCATATAATGAATAAGAGAAATTTTCTAGAGCCTTACATACGTTACTACTCGTGTATCATAAAATTATAATCTTCTCCTTCGAATCTGCAAAAACAGTTAAAAGGAATGTGTGTAATGCATAATAATATGGACGAATAAAAAATTCCTAAATACAGATGATTACAGCCATCTCATTATCCTTACATATCAAAGGCTGCTCACAACTACATGAAATAGATAAGATGAAATAACACTGTAGCACTACTATGCTCACAATTTAATTATCACGTATCCACTGCAATTTTATTAAATCCTTGTAAGCTTTCATTCAACATGCAACAGCACGCGGGATGGTTATCCCATGATACGCGATAAAGGAAACGAGACACCGCGTGACACCGGAGACGAAGCCTGTCCTTGATGCACCGTCCTTTTACCGGCGCCAGTTTTCTAAGACATTTCTATGATTACCAAGGAGGTGGTGCGTTGACGCTCAGGGAGTGCTGCTTATTACGCGACATAATTCGAGGCACCCGACCAAACCTTTCACCGTGGAACCGCCCGTACCTCAAACTAGAGCAACTATGCGGTTATTACCAATGTTATAGGAGAGGGAAAAGAGGGGAAAAGGCGCGTTTCAACAAAGTGTTTTCTTTCATTTTGCTTTTTATTTTTTGCCCTCTCGCTTCATCCACCGGCGTCTTTTTCCGTTTGTCTTTATTCATCCAAGCTCGAAACTCTTTGGTTTATTATAGCGTATTAGCCGATCCACGTTGGTTGTTCCACTTAGTTTTTCTATCTTGTTTATACTCGCTTGTAGTCGTAAATATGGTATACAGCATTGGCTTTTTTTTCTTTAACGATTTTACTTTAATTATTCGTGATACACAGTATAAAATTTGCTCTATAAAATTATTAGTATTTGAGTGAGAAAGTGGGCATATGTGCATATCATTATTGATGAAACGATGTATTTTAAATGTCGCTTGTTTTGTCACGATAGTTGAAAATTTGACTGAAATCTCTCGTTTGTATTGAGAAATGTTCGCTAATGAAGGTCCTTTCCCGGATAATTTACTAGTTGTTAACTATTTTTCCGTAAAACCAAATGTTTTATTGCTCTTATTTTATTAGTACGTTCATTCTCATTCTTTTTATGTATTTTGCAAAAATTAATTTGATCTTTATATTAAATTAATTATTATAAAAGGCTTTTTAACAAAATAATGTTATGGTATTGTTTATTTATTTATTTATCAATTTAAAACATTAAATATAAAATATATAAATGAACTTAAATGATAACCTCCACTTATAAATGTAAGCGATATAAAATTATTATTACGTAATTAGCTTTATTAATTTTCTTATGGATGTGGTAAGCCATTTTTCACTTTATTCTTAATATGTATTTTTACATTTTTATAAATTTTCTATTTCACTTTAATAACATTTCATATGGGGATATTGCAATGACTACTTTATAATGACTATCTTTAATTTGATTATATCGATAACTCAATTATCAAGACGAATGATTTCAAATACTATATTATACATTATTTAGACTTTGTAGTACTTATATATACTGCAAACTTATTATGAAATTACGAATAAATCTTTTTATATATTTTTCTAAAATTCAAGTAATTTTCATAAGATCACTTTTATAAAATAAAATCATATTTCAATTATATTTTCACGATAATATACAACATATTTATGATAAAGTTTTGCCCGAAATTTAAAAGGATAAATACATCTTTTAAGACATGCACATTCCAATTTTTGAAAAATTAATTTTTAAATAAATGTAAAAAATTGTCATGATCCTTGCGATTCAAGTATATATTAACCTAATGACCCAAAAGATTTCGTTTTATAGCAAAAGTAAATGAGAAATGATAAAATTAAGTATAAATGTAATGAATCCTCATGAACATAAGTAGCTTTTTAAGCGATACAAGTATAATAGAAATATTGATGAATATGTATGATTCGAGTATCCTCGGCTTCGTGAAAAAGAAAAAGAAATAGAAAGCTCGCAGGCACATCCAGGCACAGAGTTGCAGCCAATTCGGCGCATAGAAACCGAATTTTCATAAATAATTCCCAAGGCGTTCACCGAGGAACGCGATCGGCCATGACGGAGTTTCTCAAAACTTGTGGCCGAGTAGTGTCCACTATTTTTTTTTGTCGTACGCGCGAATGCAAAATTAACGTCGATGGATTAAAAGTATGCACATAATGAATTCGCCAATACACTTAGCGTGTTATGGACAAGTGTGTAGCACCGCTTTGTATTGCTCTCAGGAAATACAATTTTAATCATATTTAAACATCATACTGTTATCTACTATCGATATATTTATTTAACATGTGCAGTGCATATAAATCCTCATTGATTACAAAACTTTATAATAGAGCTGAGCGAAGAATCATGATAATTGAAAGTTATGGATACATAAATTATGTATTGGTATCTATTAAAGTAAATAATAAATTTTTACTATTCTAACAAAACTATTTAAACTTTTGACATTTATTATTAAAATTCATTATTTTAATATTATGAATAAAAATAAAAAAAAAATTGAATACAAATAAAAGCTTTGATACATGTTTTTCATGTTGTTACTCACGATACAATAAAACACAGCCGATATCTTATATATTATATTATATATATTATAAGTTAAATATACAATTTATTTATGAGTGCATTATGTTGTTTAAATTTATTTAATAATTAATACTTTTATATATAAAATAATTCATTGATATATTATTTCATTTTTTATCTTATATACAATTCCTATTTAAACCAATTTATAGCAATTTAAGACTCATTCATTAATAACCATTAAATAATTGTGATCATAAAAATATTGCTCCACGATATGATTGATCCTTTTTTTCGATAATGATCGATAAATACCGATGCTCATTGAAGGCAACGTACGTACACAAAGCTGAGACAACTTTTACTCTGTAGCGAAAGTCCATAAAAAAGAGGAATCAGTACTTGTAAAATGAAGGACCTTCTAATTCCACAGGTCCTTGAAAAGCGAAACTTTGTCCAAGTCGATAAGATTCCCATTGCGCACGTATAAGCTGACAAGAGACCCCTGAGTGGGTCTGGTGACCGGCAAGTTGGTCCGGATTTACTGGCTGACCTCGGCCTACAACGGAGCACTCAAACGTTCGCCAGTAGTCCGCTGTTGCATTTTCCTTTACACATACTTGCATGCATGTATATTTATACGTATCCACGCCCAACTTATACATGCCCATTGATTCGCGTTCACATATAAGCGATCATGTGCGCATTGCATCACCAGCTACAAGTGCGCCCAAGTATATAAGTGAAAATTGATTTTACTCATGATCTGGAGGGATAATGTTGTAAGAGAAATGTTTCGTGCATGAAATGTGGTTAGTATATAGCAACTAGTTTTTTTTTGACGTTAAGCTAATGAACTCTCAATCTCCGCATTTCTGTTATCTAAAAAATCTGTGAAATTATTTAGCAACGAAAATATTAAAAATTCTTATTGAATCATTTAACACTCCATATGATAAATTGTTGCAGAGGATTTTTTTTAACACAAGATCAATGTAAAAATGAATCAAAGTTTTATCATTTAAAAAGATATTTGAATGTTTTATTTTATTTATTATATTCTGATAATTAGAATTTTTATTATTAAATGTAAAATATATTTTTTAGCTGATTTTAGTATCACATATTATCAGTGAAACCGGTATAATTAACTGGTAAATTAATTTTTAATATGATTGTTGATAAATTTTAATGAAATTTTAACAATAAATTTCCGGTTTTTCCAGGACTAAAATAATTTATTTGTAATAAATTACTTACTAAATATAAATAAGAAACATATATAAACAAAAAAATATATGTTATAACTTATATTACAAGTTATTATTGTATTAACATCACTATGAGCTTTACTATTTTATACTACTCTTTTCAATGGATGCATAGACATGGTGGTAAAATCTTTCATTTTTAATAAATTTCGTTAATTATCTAAGTAGTTCTTTCGACTCAGATGTAACTAAAATGCCCATAATCAATGTAGTTGAAAGAAATTGTAAAATGTAATACCTGTAATGAAGTAATGTATTTATATATGGTAGATTAGAAAGAGATGATTCACAAATCATTGGTCAGGGACGGTCAGGTTCACGATCTTTATATAATTTCAGTATACTTTAGTAATTAAACGAAGCAGTATACAATAAGGAAATGTTTGCATTAAATAAAATATTAAACTTAATTGAATAAAGTAAAAAAATTCAATCGTCTGATTATGTTAGTTCAAATACTTTAATCACAGATAAATTATTCAATATGCATTGATAAATCGTTGTAATTGTTATTCATTTTATGAATAAACAATTCCAATTGTTACTATGGATAATATTTTATTCAATTTAATAATTTTAGACATTTTATTACTAGACATTTATGTCTAGTAATTCAGGCTTCAAAAATATAAATTTACTTACATGAATGAATAAATATTATATAAAAAAATAATGAAGTAAACAGTTATTTGAAGTATGAATGATGAAATTAAGTGAACATAAAACAGTCATGAATACATAAACAATTTATTCAGGAAGATCTACGTTTAAAAAATAAAAATATTTTGTATGTAATCAATTACATGTTATAATACATAATATAGTCGATATTTAATTGACGATTCATAGAGAAACAAATACATATGTAGAATATTATTTAATGAAATTTATATATGGAGTTTTCAAATTTATATTGTCACTTAAATTAATTTAAAATATCGACAAATCTTATCAAGTAAATCAAAACTAACAGTTAAGAAGTAAAACAGATTAATTAAAAACAAATATCAAAAATTTATAAGCCTATTGTCAAATAGATATAATTATCAAAAATTGATAAGCCTATTGTACTGTAGTAAGATATTAGATAAAGAAAAAAGTATAATCGCATAGATATAAATAATTATTTTGTAATGTTTACATATTAAATAGTTCAAAATACATTTAATTTATTTCTTAACTTCAAATGCTTCTCCAATGTCGGTAGAATTACAAAATAGAGTCGCAGAAATTGAATGACCATACATATATATAAATTATTTTGATTGTTTTAGTTTTTTACAGAGATGTTATGATTAAAGTAAATTTAATTAACTTAAATAAGGAAATTCATTTATAGTAACTTAAACTTCATGATATTGTTTCTAATATTATGGGAATATTTATCTATTGAAAAACGAATTTACAAGAATTGATATATTTGCAAATAATAATTAATATTTAAAAGTTTAAAGTATTTTTATCCATTAACTGTTTTCCAACGTTTTTTTTTTTAATTTAATTTGTGTTTGATATTATTTTATGAAATCTATTAAACCTATTAACTAGGTAAAAATTATACATATTTAATTATATACTTTTATTCTTTTAAAAAGATTTAGTAAATTGCAAATTTTTTATTATATAGTAATAATAATAATAATAAAACATTGAATAGTTGATATAATGTAAATTTAAGTATTCCATATATTCTCTAAATAAAGTATTTTTTATTTAAATTATGTTAAAATATTTACGATTCATTAATGAAAATATCCTAAATTTAAGATATTAAGTGTACAGAAATATTACAATATCCTTAAACAATTGTATAAAATCTTATACGCGTTCATTAAAATTATTATAATCGAATTAAACTTGAACGTAATTGAAAGGAAATCATATATACGATCATTTGATTCTGAAATATCCTTTCTGATTGTTTTTATAATTTCGCATTGAACGAACGAAGGAAGAACAAAGTTTGACTCTCTTAATTTGCTTGAAATAATTAGCGTGTTAGATAAGTAGACGAGTGGTGAAAGTTAACAACGTAATGGTTCTCGTTATCCACTCCTTTTTTTGTACCTTAACCCAGTCACTTTAGAATTTAAGGCCGGATAAATTGTGGTAAGCTAAAATATTATAAAGCAAAATTCTGGCATTAAAATTAATATCAAAATAGTTGTACATAATAGAGGTTGAAATATTTTTTTTATATATCATATGCTTTAAATACTTAATCTTTGAAATTTTTCAAAATATAAGATTTAAAGGAATACATTCAAAATTTATAAAATGTACATTATATGTTGCCAATTTTTAAAATTATTTTAATCTAAGATTACTGTAATCATTGTTTCTTAGGACAATTCTTTCTATCTTCATATTTTTACTTATAGTTTATAAAATAACATATGAAAACATTTATTTTTTATAATATATTCGCTCTTCACCCGAAGTGTAGTAAGTAAATTTACTATTTGAAAAAGGGACATAAACTATATGAATTTTTTGTTTTCCTTGATTTATGAGAATGAAGGTTAGACGAGCTTATTGGATAAAAGTGGACAATACTAGTCAGTTAAGATTTTAAAAGTTGATCCTTAATTACTCATTATAAGAGAATATATAGGAGTTCTTTTATATAATACTAATATCTTTTCTCAGTATGTGCCAAAAATACCTACTTTTTATTAGCAATCATCTCAGTATTATTTTCCTTTTAATTCAATTATATAATTACGTTACTATAGGCAAATTCAATTCCGCGCTATATAATTAATAAGTCGTTTAGTTAATCTTAGAATAAAATAATATTAAAATTAAATTTTTATATTAAATATAAAAAATGTAGAATATAAAGCTGAAATCTATTAATGTAAGTTTTACTTTTATTTACTATGATTATTATAGTTGTAGACTGGTCTCAAAATTATTTACATCATTTATAGTTTATTAATAATAATTTTAACAGGATTAAGTTAAATCAAGTTTAAAAAAAAAATTGGTAAAAATGTTATAATTTACCCAGTATAATCATTTCATAATAAATAATCATTCACGATATTCTATATTTATATATTAAGTAACGAAATTTGTAAAAGCTCGCGATATATGTATATATTAATATAAACAATATTTATATATTAATAAGTAGTTAATAAATAATGATTTAATGATTTTGTAGTACTTTCATTTGTTTATATTTGTGCAATGTATATTCGCGTGGATTTTTTATTCTAATACATCGACGAGAGAAGGAGCGAATGTGTTTTTTACCGAGAGGTGAAAAATACGTCGCAAAGCTAGCGTTCTTATATAAAGATCTAATAAAATTGTGTGTAAGGCATAATGAAACTTAATAATAAGCCTACCTTTGCAATTATCTTATCTCGACTGCCTTAAATTCTACGATATTTTTATAAAATACAATAGGGATTTTTTTTCATTAAGAGTGAAATTTTTTGCTTTTTAAAAGAGTTTATCGTATATTTTGATACTTCTGCTTGAATACAAATCTTTTCATCTCTTGTGATAGGACAGAACCCTATAAAAATATAAAACTGCAAAGGAAAATATTGGTAGCAAAGAAGAGATACTTTGAAAAGAAGCATAATCCTACAAATAAGTTTGTGTTTGAAAGATCAATTATTCCTATCTTATATTTAAGTGAAATTAACTTAAACATTACATTTTTTTTCTCGCGAATAAAAATAGTAGGAAGTTACTAAAACGGAATCACGAAATTTGATCATATAATAGGTGACGCTCGAGCGACAATGCATTATTATTAGTTGACATATTCATTGCAGTTAAATACATTATGCAGCAAGACATTGTTATAAAAGCGCTCAATATCGCACATAATTACTTATAAAATACGCCTAATTCTAAAAGAGCTCCAAGCTTCCTTACAAGCCACTGCTTTGATGTACATATCAATTGATCTTTCAATTAATATATGAATAGGAAAAAGTCCCTTTACTTTCTTAATTATAAGAGTATTGTTTATTGTTTATTTTCATTTTTTTTTTAAATTTGTATGCTTGACAATAAAAATCAAATTGAACGTCTAAGGAAGATTGATTGTACTATTTATGAATAAAATATAAATATCATTTAAATATAAATAATCATACATTATAAAATGTCTAATAATTTAATTTATGGTTGTATAAAGAAATTTTTTAGACAAGGCAACTTCTATAAATCATTTAGTAACCATTTTGTATTATAAAAATAAGGCATTAATAGTATTGCTATATTAATTACTTCAGTATATCAATTATATATTTACTGGCTTCAAGCATTCTTATTCTAGATTATAAGTTATTCTTTCTCTCCATCTTTTTTCCAAAGCTTATAAATATAAAACTAATAAAGTAATTATATATATATTAATTTTTAAATGAAGTGAAGGCCTATTCACATCATATAATGCAAAATATTCTTCTCTTATAAGTACAAATCATTGTTTTATACAAAGATATTAAATATTGAAAAATTCCATTTAAAATGTACATCAAGCTAGTCAATTGCAATGAAAATTTATTTCTGTTTTAGTCATTCTATCTATTCTAAACTTCAAACATGGCTTCAGATTGTGCAGCGCGGGGGAACCTGGCGTAAGTACTTCACTTCCAACGTTGAGTTCAAAATTTAAGAATTACCTTTTTTTGCAAATTCTTTATGCAATTTTCTTTATTGCAAATTTCTTGTTTGCTCAGTATTTGGACTTCGACAATCTACCAGAAACGAACTTCTCATGTCAGGGAAAAGTAATTGGTGGATATTACGCGGACGTCGAGGCTGGTTGCCAAATGTTTCACGTGTGCACAATCGGACAAAAAGGTAATATGCCCTATCAGTGCAGATTTTTACCTATTACATACTTATGCGTATATACACAGATCCTTATTGATTTATATAAAAAAATTACGATATTACATTCAGTCATTTATTTGAATATATAACAAATTACCCGTTTGTGTAAAAATTTATCAATATTAAAATATAGAAACTAACTTATTTACAAATTTATATTTAATAACGAACATATTTTTATTATAGACAATTTTCATTAGATTTAATTCAAGATCATTTATATTAATTTTAATAATAGAATATGACATTTCATCATTAAATAAATTTTTTCCATGCAACAATATTTATTACATGAATTCGTTTTATTTAATAAATTCTCCCATATTAAACACTCAGATTATATATAGAGTGTAATGGAACTCAGATTTTATTCAGCATTTGTAATTAGATTCATAATGTATGTACACATTATATTATGAAAATAATATGTTACATAATTTTCAATAAGGTTTGGTTTTCATTATAAGCGCAATTTTTTCGTTATTGCATTTTGCGTGGTCTACTAAATTAGTTAATAAAGACTATTAGCAGAATAATTTTTCGGCTTATATTCTAAAAGGAGGTGTGTTAACCTTATGCCTGACGTTTGCTTCTTTTTTTAATCACTTCATTATGTGCAGTATATATTCTAATGAAAAAAGATGCATAATTTAGGCACCTTCACGAGTTCGGAAGAATTTATATGTGTTAAGTATAATCGATTATATATTAACTTTAAACATTTATCATCACTTTTAGAAAATATATATCTGGTAATAAAGTTCATTTTACCATTTGACATATGTCAACTCTAGCATGCATTCGTTTAAGCATTTAAAAATTTTGACACGTTTTTACAGAAAATTCAAGAATAACTCATTACGTACATTTTATTCATCTAATCCATCCGTATTATCGGAATATAAATGGCTTTAAATTATTATTAAATAAACTTAATTAAATATATTAAATTATTATTAAATAAAATAAATATCGATACATTTTCTTAATTTATATATTAAACAATCCATAAAATTCAAGTGTTTTATGTTATATGCAATCCCCCATAATTATAGATCTAATTTAAATATGCTGAGTTTGAATTAATTCTTTAACACAAAATTAAAATTTCATAAAATTTTTGTTATTCATAATTAATTAATTATTTATCATTGATTATTAAATGTAATTTTAGATGAGATAATGGATATAAAGTTCCTCTGCTTGAATGGGACAGTATTCGACCAAGAAACTAGAGTTTGTGAGAGAGTCGATGAGGTTGATTGCAGCAAAAGCGAACGCTTCTATAATCTCAATCTAGAACTTTATGGAAATAATGCGGTAACACTTAGGTGAGTATTTTATTAAAATTGAAACATATCCTAAATAGACAATACATTGTCATTCAACTATATTTATACTATGTATAACTATGAAATATGTAATTGATAAGAGTTATAATAAAAAAATTGTATAAATTGTATAACAACACTTTCTTCTACGTGAACATAATTAACCAAATTATTAGTATGACTTTTACGGTACAGAATAAATACAGATATAAAAGAAGATAATCCTGACGTACTTTCAAAATAATTATTAAGCATCAGATGTTAATAATTGATCGATTACTATATTTATACTGTTTATGGCAATATTTCTTTGAATAAATTTGAATATAATTAGTTATATGAGATTTCTAAATAATATATTTAAATGTTGAAATATAAATAAAATCAATTTTACAGTCATAACATAGCAAGTATTTGTATGAGCTAAAACATGGTTTTACTGTTATAATAATGTATGCAGTAATAACATAATATGCAGTCTAGTGGAAATATAATATTGAAATTATTATGAAATGAAAAAGTTGGAGTTCGAGTATTCATAACCAATAAATATCGGTCGCATGAAATTTATCATTTTTAGCTGATTTATTATATTTAATATTTAGCCAATTTATTAAATTATTTATTAAATTTATTATATTTTGAGATATTTTTGTTCGAGAAATTTGTTTAACGAATCATTTGTAAATATTTAACATCTTTATTACTGAGCACGTTGACATTGAAAAGTTCTTTTTGTCAAAATTTAAATAAAAGATTTCAGAAAATAAAAAATTCAACGAATTCATTTATATTACATTAACATTTTCATTTAAAAAATTGTTTTACAATTATCCATATTAAATTATTAAAAAAATTTTTTAATAGAAAAGATTTAAATCTTACACTTTTCGTATTTTTTATAAGAAATTTTTTAAATATATATTTAAATTATCCATTACTGCCATAATATACAGTTTTCTTTTCATTTCATTCTTTTTTTAATATAATAAAAAACAATATTCGTCTCTACAAAAATTACATAGATAACTAAAATTATCAATATTTTAACAGTGAAATTCTAGTACTTTATCTTACTATTTTAGAACATTATTCATCATTTTACAAAATAGATTGTAGAAAATGTGATAAATCGGAAATATTTGAAATAACAAACATTAACAAATCCAAAATAATTTTTTTAATGCAATTAATTATTAATATTATTTTTTTAATTATTATTTTGAATTTTAAAGAGATTTCTATCAATTTAGTCTACACGAGGAAGATGATGACGACAATTCTCCGGAATCTCGAGATGATCATCAGCAACAGCAACAAACCCAAAAACAACAACACCTTATGACTTCCACAAGACCAAGTACCACCAGTAGTACATCGACTACCACGTCTCGATCTAGTCAACCATCAACGACCTTAGGGAACAATGTCTATCAACATCCTACTGGATATCCACAGCATTATCAACCGCAACCTGCTTTCCCTTCAATACAAACAAGTCAATCGAACACACACTATAATGACAAAAATGGTGGATATCATCATCAATACATCTTTCATACTGACGAAAGAAATAATAATAATCAGGCGACTTCTTATCAACTTTTTAGTAATCAGGGTGTAAGTTCAACAATGACAACTCCTCCCGTTCATCAACAGGTTCGAATAAATAATTTTAAATAGTATAACCGAACAAAATGAGTCGTGTATTAAATTTATTCATTATAATAACCCATTAATAAAACGAAATTTAAACAAGAATATATTAATACAAGTAGTCTTTTAAATAACTAATAAATAGTTAAAACTTTCCAATTTAAAACTACCAATTTATTCTATATATGTTTACAACTCACACAAGTATAAATGTAAAATATTTACAAATCGTATTAAATCTCATATTTTAACATATAGTAAAAAATTTATATAATATAATTATATATAAAAAATTATTGTAAAATAATGTTCAAAATTATGAAAATTCTGTATAAGGGTACGATAACATATTTATTTATTGTATTTACATGTATATCATATGATAATATTAGTTGATTTTATTATCGTAATAAACGATTATAATTATAATTTAAAATATTTTATTTATGCATTTTAGTTTTAAATAAAATAATATTACAATAGTAGTACAATAATTTAATACATAATTGATTTAATTTAAATTTACTTATAAATTACAATATTTCACGTTTATAGATTCGTTACAGTTCAACGGTATCTCCACAAGTAATTCATAATGAATCACCGACGGTTATGTCTATTCAATACCACGTACAGTCTACTTCGGCAACTATTGAAACATTATTGAATAATAATGCTAATAATCCATCCTTGATAAATCCATTATTTCATAGTCATGGAATTACTAGTACAACAGAACAATATAACATTCATAATAATAATCCACGTGAAATAACTACATACCATGATAATTCATCTGATGATGACGAGGCTGAACATAATGATAGAAGAGCCCTGGAGGCAGTACAATCAAGTAATAAGGGAAAGGTGATTATACACGAATAATGCACGCACCTGCAACAAATATGCTATTCATTTCATACATATGATTAGATATAAATTTACCAAATATATATATATATATATATATTGAATTGACTAATTAAAAATTTATTTTAATTTTATAAGGAAGGTAAATAATATTACGACTTAATTTTTAATATAAACTTCATATATCATTGCGCAGATAATTTCTTTATAAAATTTAAATATTTTATAAATATAATTAAACTATTTTCTTTGTGAATTAATTTATTTGTTATCGTATAAAATTATCATCATTAAATATTATTACTTGTATACTATATATGACAATTTCACACCATAGACATGTAAAAACACTAATTATATTCATATGTTAGAAAAATACATAATAAAAAAATTAAAATTTGAATATTATGTATACATAATTTATTTAATATTTTAAATATTAAAAAATATAGAACTCATTTTACTCACTTAAAATTATTTATGTTTAACTATATTAAAGCAAAAAAATATATAATTTCTGCACGTATTAGGAGAAAATCTAAGATAATTTTTTATTCAATGTAATAATCTTAATTAAATTTAATAATAAAATGGAAAATTATTTGTAATTTTATATAAAGTATTTAAATATAACGATTTCATAATTAAAAATAAGAGAAGATACATAAGATATGTAGAAAATATAAGTTATAATGAAAATCCCAATAATCATAATGAGTTAACAAAATATTTAAATAATTATTATTACTGTAATTTTAAAAATGAAAATAAAAATTGTATTATAAAATTTTATATAATTAATTAGTTATTAATTTCATTTTTAGGTCTCAAAATTAACGATTTCTCCAGTTCCAGAAGAAGATGGCCATTCTTCAGTTATTCAAACGAAAAGTGTCCAAACTCCACAACAGCAGAGAATATCTATTAACTACCTCCCAACTCCGAGTTCAATCCAAACAACAATTAGTGACTTTTATTTAACACAAAATCCAACATCACAAAAGTCTCAAAATTCTCAAATTAATCAACAACTTCCTCAACACATTCATGTTCCACCATCACCTTCAATTCCTCAATTAAAGCCTCATCAAATCACAATAAATTTGCCACCGCCAGATATCCAAAGAATAGTTCAAAATCCATCACCACTTTTACCATCGCAATCACGAGTTATAGTGACAGCAAAAGCGAGCGTAAGCGATGAATCTGGAAGACCGTTGAATGCCAGTCAATTAATTACTCTTCCACTTCCGACAATTCCATCTAATTACGATGACTACAAAGAGGGTGACGAATCATTTGATCCATTTTATCGCGATGTTCCGAAAATAAGAAATGATCGTAGAATTATTTTAGCTAGTAAACATAATACAAATAAAAGACATTTAAGAAAAAAACGAGCTGCTAGCGACGATAAAAATGATGAAAACTATCCATCGGGAGAAGTAATATTTAATGCGGAAATAAAGGATATAAAGGATTTGAAAGAAAATTTACCAATTATAAAAGCAATCTTATTTGGATTGCCTATTCCAAAAATTGAAGAATCTTCGAAAATAAGAATTACGAACATTGATAATACACAAAATAATAAATTAAACGAAAGCTTAATTTTTAATGACGAAACTACAGAAAAAATAAATAAGGAGAAAAATATTAATAATACATATAAAATTATTACAGAGGATATAATTGTAAATATTTCTAATAATGAGAAAAATGAAAAAATAAAAAGTAATACAAACGATGAATTGAAAACAATTACTGAAAAGATGAATGATAAACAAATTTCTACGGATTCAACGCTTGGAAATAATATTGAACATGAAATACCCGTTAATCCTTTAATTAAAAATCATAATAATATTATTTTAGAACCTGAAGCTATCCTTCAATTCTTTTCACAAACAAATGAAGGAAATAATTCTCAATTAGTTAATTATAAATCTTCTATTCCAATTGAATTATTAAAGCCATTAGATAAAACTGTTGATATAAGTAATAGTACTGGTAAAATGCTACCGGAAGTATTACAAACACAGTCTTTCCCAATGGAATCGAACAGAAGAAAATATCTAAATAATGAATCATCGGAAAAATTTGACGAATACTTACCTCGTAGAAATAGTTATAATAATAAGCCAAAATCCACTAGATATTATGAAGAATATGATATCGATGAAAGGATAGGATTGAACTTAAGACCCAGATCACATAGATCCAGACAAAGGCCAAAGGATAGACGCAGAACGAATTATAGGCGTGATTATTTAGACGAAGAATATAACGAATATAACGAATACCCTGAAGATAATGTCAACAGCCATAATAATAATAATAGACCAAGAGCAGATCCACGAGGTAGTAGAGTATTATATCGAAATCGTAATCGAAATATTGATTATGAAGATGAATTGCAAGAATACGAAAAATTAAAACTAACCCCAAAAGCTTTAAATTCTACAATCCAAATTGCCGAGAACTCTCACAATGAACGCTCTTACGAAAGTTCAAAACAAAGACCAGATATAGAGATAAGAAGCAATCGAGGTAGACCGTCTCTTATTTCAACCGAACAAATTCAAATTAAAGAGTTGGATTCAAAATTAAAACAAATTGATTTTCCAGTAAGATTGAACCAAGAAAATAAAAATATAAGATATTCATTAAATAATAAACAAAATGATAATAATTACCCACTCATGAAAATCCATTTAAATAGTTCGAGAACGGATAACAAATCTGCAGAAATACAGAAGGATAAAGTCAACGAAGATTATATAAGTAAAGAAGAACTGTATTTAAATGAATACAATGAGTCAGAAGAAGTTGATGTCCCTGATGATTATGTAGATTATGCAGATTTTATAGATACAATAAAAGAAACTGTTATTGACAATAGAAGAAATAGAAATAGACATTCATTTGACAACGAATTTGAAGAAATTCAGCAAAGAAAATCAGATCGTCAAAATAAGAGTAGAAAATTTATTGAAGAAAAACAAACTTATGAAGATAGAATTAATAATAAATATATCGAATTGACATCACCACGATACGAACTAAAAGATAAAATGACTAATTCGGTCATAGCAAATAAAGTTTCTAGTGAAGCAAGCGTTTTTAAAGAATACGATGATTACGATGCAATAAAAATTATATCTACTACGGAGAATATAAAAAATTTAGAATTATTTGTACAAGAAAAATCAAGTACAGAAGGCATTTTTAAATTCACTGATGAATTACCGTTAGTAGAAAAAAATGAAGAAGCGCAAAAAAATTATAAAGAAAAGTATGAAATATCTACAAATGAAGAAGATTATGTTGATGATAATTACGAACCAGAAAGCTATATTTATCCTCTTATTCGCGAATCTTCGCCATCATTACATAAATTCGATGAAGAATACAATAAACACGTCTTTATTGTAAATGACCAGCCCACAAATATACAGACAAGTAATAAGAATAAAACTGTAAATAATTCTGAGATAAGAGTAGATAGTAAAATTGATGAGCATGAATTTGAAAATACAACCGCCTCACTTATTTCTGAAGAATATTATGACGTAGAAATTACAACGAATAACTTTCATGATACAACCTCTAATCCAATTTCAACTTCAACGAGGGAATCTATCTTATCTTCAGTAAACAAATCAACTATGAATACACTGATTCCTATAACAACAAACCCACCCATTCCTATATCTACGGTGACTACTACAAATATGCCTAAGCTTGCGACGATACCGATAACAGCTAATACTACATCTCAAACTACAATTAATTATGCAATGATAATACCCATTACAAATACGCTCGCACCTACAATGACGACAACTTTTACAAGCATGCGTGATCCTACTCTGACCGACGTAATGTCATCTATACATGGTATTACTTTAGCAGCAAGCAAAGCTGAAACGACAACTAGAAGTCCAATATTAGCAATGATTACTACATTAACTACAAAGAAAACCAAAGTAACGACAAAGTTTTTCAAACCAATTACATACAGAAAAAACTACACATACATTCCACCATCAACGACGCCAAATTCAGTAGTAATAAGACGTGGTCATCCATTAAGTGGTCCAAAGCCGACCAAATCACCTCCAACATACAACGATCTAGCTCCAAAACCAATTATTCGAAGACTACCTTTACTATCAAGAACTACAACAAGTACATCCGAACCAACAGTATTTGAAGAAGAAATGGTAGAATTACCAAAATATACGTTGGAACAGAGAGATAAGAATATTAATGAAAATAAAATTTCTATCTATATCAATAAAAATATATCATCAGTCCCCGAAACAATAAAAAATCACTCGATTTCTGATTCATTACCTTTAACACAATCAAAAAAGAATGAAATATCAAATAAAGATTTCGATTCTAAAATCGTGAATCTTAACGAAACGTTTATTAGCAAAAATTCCACATTATTAACAAAATATAATGAATCTATTTTTAACGGAGAATCAACATTCAATAATGAAGTAGCAAAACTAAATTCAGAATTAAACTATTCAAATAACATAACAAACATTGCGACAGATTTAGTAACCGAAACAGAAAGGACAAAATCAAAATCATCATTAACTAATTCTAATCAAAATACATTAAAATTAGATAGTACGACAAAAAATATAGACTCAACTACTCGCTTTAAAATATTCAATATTCAAACGACAACCTTAAGAAATATGAAACCTTCAGAACGTCGCAAATTCGAGCTGACTTCTGAAAAAATACAAATGCAAAAAGGTAATCAGAGTCCTAAACCAGCAGCAGGCTTTAATTGCTTAGAAAAGGAAATGTATCGTTTCTATGGCGATGTGCGAGATTGCCGTTTATTTCATTATTGTTCACCAGGCTTCACGGCGAGGCAGGTCCTCGACTTTAGATTCGTATGTGAAGAAGGTACGACCTTTGACGAAGAAAGCCAAAGTTGTCGACATGATGTACCGAATGCCAAGTGTGTAAAACGAATTTGGTGATCCGCATTGGATTTTGGTTTTAGATAATTAGTATAAATTTGTTGTAATTATTCTTAATGTCTATGGCTACATTCAATTTTATTCGTATATATTTTATATTTGGCATTTAGTAATAATATTTAATATCAACATTGGCATATATATATATATATATATATATATATATATATATATATATATATATATATACATATATGAAATTATTTTTTCGTTTGAAAGTATGTTTTTTGTAGAAAATTGAAGTATAGCCTAGATTTTGTTAAGTAATTTGATTTCTCATAGAAATATGTCAATTATCATAGATTTTTCTTAATTTCATATAATTTCTATGAGAAATTGAATAAAAGTGTAGAAATTTAAATTAGAACTTTGCATATTTAGCCAACGTTCTAAATAAAATATTCTTACTATTCTAAATATTCCGTTGATTTTGGTGATTCGTGAATCCTGGATACTATACAGTGCGTATTTATGTGTCGTAATGTGACACCATTCTTATTCTTAAGTAATGCCATATTATTCTCTTGTAATTATATGTTTTTCGGATAATGGATAATGGATTCACTCTTATTAAAATTAATGAGATACTCGCGTTGCGAGATAATAGCGAGATTGAATTATAATTTCGCCAGAATACATTTAAACATCGATTTTCCTTATCGATATTTATCAAATTTATCATTTCTTTTTTGTTCTTCTTTTTTTTTTTTTTTTTTTTTTTTTTTTTTTTTTTTTACGTCATTAAGAATATCAAGGAACTCATTTAAATACTTTTTTTTTTTTATCAACTTCAATAATATTTAGTAATAAACAAAACTATTTTTATAATTAAATGTAAAATATATTGATGATATATGATATAGCCGAAAAGTTAACTCATAAATAAGGAGTTCCTTAATCTTGCCTTAGAGAATAAGCTTGACTATTGAAGGATACTTAGGCGCACAAATAAACTTGATTACCATTATTTTAAATAAATAAATTTTAGATTTTTTGTCGTCTAGCTGTATGTATACAATGTCTTCTTTTTAATTATGTATTTTTATGAGTTTTGTTAAAAAATATATTCCTGTGACATTTTTATTTTAAATTATTATGTAAAAATGTATGTACGAAATTTAAAATAAACTTTTCAATACAAAGTTTATATTATATGCCTATTATACAGTTATATTTCGATGTTGATTTACATATTCATCAGCATTTACATACAGCAATCATAAAAATGAATATATAATAAAATATATAAATATAATTTTTGACATATAAAATGTATTTTCGTTAATAATATGCATATGTACTATAAAATACATCCACGTAAAACTAATGCACTCGATGTAACGATGAAAAGATTTGAGCAATGACGGAACATAAAATAAATTTTTCTATTGTGCCGAGATAAATATATTTGCTTAATTCAACTAGTTCATGTATTATAAAAATCCTAATTATATTTTTAAAAATATTATTCATAATATTTTAGTATTTTAAATGATTACAGGATAATTTCGAAAATTATAATAGAATTTTTCTTTTATTAATATTACCTTAAAATATATATATGTAAACGTTGTACTGCTTTTATTAATTATCCTCATGCATTTTTGTATTACCTATATATATGCATATATATAAAGTAAAAAAATATTTTAAAGAAATGTTTAAATTTTATAAATTACAAATTATTATTATTGCAAAATTATTATTTATAAATATCGATTTGTAAAGATATTTATTGTAACTCACTTTTGAGAGTAATTTCTAAAAATATAAATAAAAAAATAAAAAATAATTATTAATCTAAAACGAGTGCCTAATATGTTCTAGTGTTAGGATATCGTAATCATTTCATGTAGTACACAAAAAGTGTACTTCTTAGCCACTCAGATCAGTCGGCATTTTGTATATAAATTTGAGCTATGCCGATGCTGCTCAAAGGTATTTTTCGTATCATGCGGAACTGTATAGACATATTTTATAAGCAATTGTACCGAGCTAATAATAATATTGTATATTCATATGGAAAATAATTGTTTTATTTTCTATCCTTTTCCATTAATCTCAAATTTTTAACCTAAATTAGAAAGATTTTCAAAATATAATTAGTTTCTGGAAAAATTATCGTTTATATTATACACTACAACTGTAAGCTCTTTGATTCAATTTATTTAATATTTTTAATTAATACGACTTGAAAGGAAACAAAGGCATTAAATGCGTTTTGAAGATTTCTGATATATATTTTTAATTATGATATTCAACACAATACAATGAGTAGAGTAACGTTAGGCTATTTAATATATATATAAAATAATCTTCATTTTAGGAAGATACAATGAAAATTATGATATTCACCCATTCAATTAAATACTTTTGAATAAAAAAAACTATCTGCTTTTTTATTATTTTTTAAGACTCTACCTTGTCTTCTTACTCTTTAAATATACTAGATTCTCTTACTTCACTCATGTGTTTGCATTAATAATTTCTATTGCACTAATACTGTTTATACATTTTCTTATTATTTTTTTTTTATTTTGCTCTAATTTTTATGACTTTATAGATAAACTTATTTATTTCAAAACAATTATCTCAATTCAAAGTTGAATTATAAAATATGAAATCTTTTTCAAGTATGAATGAGTGTATAGCTGTATTTATGTTAAATGTAGATAAACATACAAAATAGAATAATTCACAGTACTGTACATAATTAGAAAGTGAAAAAATTTTTATTATATAACAATTACTTAAAACTACTCTTCGATTATTGAGGATTTGTTTTATGGCTCGAACTGCCAATTCAATAGTTTAGTAGATTAGTCTCTCGTCATGATGACTGATTATGAAATATCTGGTGGGAAGGCTGAAATTAAGTACAGTATGTTATTATTGTGTTCAGATATCGTTTATTCTTGTTGTTAATTATTATAATATTGCAGTTTTGATTTATTCAGGTGAGAGAAGGAAAAATATTGTATTACTGTGGTGAGGTTATTTCTTCAGGGTGATGGTAATGTCGTTGATGCTATGGAGATTACTGTGGATCTTGAATGTCGGTTTTATGCTGATGTTGTAAGGATCAGCCTGTGTAGTCGATCATGCTCATGAATGAGCATGAGAAGATGGTGGTTCGAATCAAGTATGCTTGTTCGGGAGAATGATCATACTTAGAAGAGTGTAACAAAGTTTTGATGTAAATTGGTACGTAATCAATTATGCCTCTAGTGCGGATGGGAGTAGTTGAAAACTAGTCACACGCAAGAATAATAAATGATAAGTCTTCGAGCTCTGAAGGATTTGATGAAAATGTATTTCTAGTCGATTATTTCATAAACTGTTGTCTGGCCCTGACAATGTAATTGAACGTATTTCACTACGTTCACTAACATACGTTCTCCGGCTTGTTTGCCTGCGAGAGCGTATTGTGTCACCTGTCGACTCTTTGAATAGAAGTTATATGAAACTTGATGTGGGTGACTAGCTTGTTTAAACAATATAAAGGGATTGTTCGGGATTGATGCAGTCCCATAAATTTCAAAGAAAATAAAGGTCATACGTGCTGTCCGGCGTACAGCATGTGCGCCTAGACTGGCACGCACGTGCGGACCGGGAGGCGCACTCAAGCGAATGTATACAAACAAAACTCGGCAAGTCCGAGCAAGTTTAGACCCGAAATATAATATACTATAAGATCACCTAATGGTATTACTCCTACTTTTCTCTCGTCGAACATTCTCGAAGGTTCTAGATTTTTCCTTCGACGCCTCGTGTAAGAATTAGTGCAACAACGACGATGCCTTGTTGCCAGCTAAGTGAGCCGCCGCGTGACTATATAAGGGACGCACGCGGCGCGTCTCCCTCTCTCGCTGAAAGCTTCTTGCTTGCTGAACGGCTTTCTTGCCGAACCACCCTCGACCAACTGAGCTTGCGGCTAACATCTTGCCGTGACCCGACCGCAGTGACCGACCATAGTGAACCGATTCAATCATCTACCACCAGAAGTCATGGTACACGGGTCTCGACCTGCCCTCAGCAGGACCTTCATGGAACGGTCGGTATTTTCAGTAGAGCCGCCACGGAACGATCAAGCCTTCGGTTCGTGCGCGTATTCAAAAGGCTCATACGCTCATTTGTAATATCGCTTCGCTCTCACTCAAGCGTAACTGCCGCTCAGTGTGTGTAGACACATACTGTGAAGACGATGCATGGGCATATAATCGGCATCATAGTTAAAATTACGCGCCTGCATATGAATAAGAAATCGACAGATTAAATAGTGATTACAGTGAAGCCAATGGAATAGTAATCAAAGGGAAAATTAATTAAACAGCAATCAACAGAGCTTGTCAACACTTTACAAGGTACCTATTTTTATATTAATAAATAAACTAGTCACATCTAGCACAAGAAACCTAGGCAATTTCGCATCCCCTGACGCAGTCGACAGGTGATGGACACTTGGTTGTGCATTCTCTAAAATACTTGACTCAATGACGCAACAAGTCAAGATCATCCTCAAGGCCAGACTACAGTATATCGACTGATCGACAATAAGGACATTTTCAAGAAATCCTTCAGATTTGTAAGGTTTATAATCATAAAGACGGTTTATAAATAACTAAAGACACAATTGATTAGTTAATAAATTCCATTAAACATCTTACACCATATCAAGTAGTTATTCATACATCACGCATACTTGATTCAAACACCATCTTCTCATGCTAACTCACCACAAGCATGATTGACTGACTACATCAGCTGATATTTACAACATCGGCATTACTTCAACTTCAAGATACTTAGTCACATCCATAGCATCTACAATAATTCAAGAATGCAAGAATAAACCCTCACTACTTCAATAGAATTATTTCTCTCTACATCAAAGTGCAATATTGTTATAATTATTTACATTAATAAACATTGTTTTTACTAAATACATAATATCTTTCAGCCTTGTCTGTTATTGTTTCCTTTGAAGTTATCCTGCCGAGAGACTAATCCACTGAACTATTGAATTGGCAGTTCGAGCCATAAACTAACCCTTTAAAACCGAACAGGGATGTACCTTGTAAACTACCGATAGGGTATGGTATGTTGAATGGCTGCATGGCTGGCGTGCCCCTTTTGATTACGATTCCAATGGCTTTACTGTTAAATTACTTCCTGTTCTTGCTGACTCTTTTTTAAAATGCACATGTATCTTAAGTTGACTGCCGAACATGCGGTCACATGTCGTAGTAGCAGTATATACTAAACCACACTGAACAAGAGGTAGAATTACAATGAATATATAAGCCTTTTGAATACGCGCACGAAAACCGAAGGCTTGATCGTTCCGTGGCGGCTCTGCTGAAAATACCGACCGTTCCATGGCGGTCCTGCTGAGGGCAGACCGAGACCCGTGCCATGACTTCTACTGGTAGAGAGAGGGTTAGATCGGTTCACTGTGGTCGGTTTACTGCAAGAGGACGAGGCACGCGTGCGTGCATGCCTTATATATCTACGCGACGGCTCATTTAGTTGGTAACAAAGCATCGTCGTTACTACACTGGGATATTACATGAGCAATGGACAAAAGAAAAAACAAGGCGTAATAACTTTAGAGAATTCCGGGCGATGTTATTACCCGAAGACCATATAAACATTGCGAGCCATTTGAAACCAAAATCTAACAAGTATACGAAAAATCTCGTATTTACAGTAATCTGAGATCTAAAAGGCCGACGATGCCGACAATCGGCGGTCTTGGAATTTGCTTCAATCCCGAACAACTACTGTATAATATATTCGAGTTAATAATCAATAATACAGATCGATAATATAAAATAGTAATAAAAGTTTTATATCAACAATATAAAACTATCATTCCTTAATAGTAAAGGCCATATCACATTATTGCACATAACTTATAAATATTATTTGTATATTTCTTATTTAATAACATTTCAATTCTTAAAAATTGTTTATTCTTAGAAAATCAAGAAAGTACTATTGCTTATTAGCGTAAAAAGTGTTAATCTTTTGATATATACTAATATAATTAAAATTATAAAATCCAAGAAAAATTGAATTAATAAAATTAAAAATCTCAATTATTTAAGAAATATTTACAAATTCAAATGAAACATAAATTGATGATAAAATTCCGTAAAAAAAAAATTAATAAAAAACATTGTAATATCATTTAAAAAACAAATGATAATATTTATTCAGAAAATAATTCCACAAATCTGACTCGTCAGCCAAACGTGCAAAAATCAACTTAGAACAAAAAACCCACTTGATGTTGTGTGGGATTGCTGTGCAAGTAAAGGGTTAATGCACCGATTCAATAATTAATACATATCTTTATTATTGCTGTTTATCCCATTTATTTTCTTTATTTCCAAGTGGGAATCATTAATCATGGTGAAATTACAAATGACCTTTATATTTCTTAATAATCTTGTGGTGTTGATATATATCTGTTTGGAAGGATTGAAAAGCCACTGTGACGTCTGTAGCTGGTCTTGTCCTAGAGTATGCCTGGGAGACTTCGGTAGTTGGACCTTAATCCGTCCGTGTTCTACTTAATGTCGGGAAGCTTCGGTAGTTGGAGCCTTAATCCGTCCGTCTTCTACATAAGCCGAGAAATCAAGAATCTGTACTAGCTGTAAGGACTCACTTGCAGTGTATCGTGATTTTCCAGTCTCTCTTCGGTGGCTTGTTATGACGTTCCCTTGCAATGTTGCAACTCTTTAGTTCTTCATTATCTCCAAGTGAGATTACAAGTGGTCAGGTCGTATGCAATCCAGTCTTGATGAGATCAATTCAAC
>NW_011948419.1:6690148-6752541 GCF_000503995.2 Ceratosolen solmsi marchali | reverse complement strand
AAGTAAATGTTTTGTACTCAATGCTTTACGCATATCTGATATTCGTTCTGAATCTACTTTGGGGTTCTCCCGGCAATAAACCCATTAGATTCTACTGCACTGGGAGTATGAGCACATTTCGCTAGAGTTTTCCAGATGTTTTATGACACTAGTACAAATAATTATGAGCAGGAAAGTTTTGAAGTCTTAAATACAATGTTCATGATATTACTTGTCAGATATTTTATTGCCTTACTAAACGGAGTCTCTCATTCTCAAACAATATTAATAATTACAAAAATATATATATTCATTTATAATATGCTAATATTTCTTAAAATCTGTCTTTATCATTCTCTGAGCTGCTTTGTAGAATTTGAATTTAATAATAATTGTAATCAGTTTCGACATATTGATAATGTTAATAATGATGATCGTATATAAATATTCGTATAATGAACACAAATACTTTTGAGGAATAGGCTATAGTAATTAATTTACATATAAGAATTTTTTGTTCTGATTATACTAATAGGCCTGATAAATTAAATAAGAATTTTTATATTTTACAGTACGTTGAGTAATTTCAAATTTCAACTATAAATTATTTTCTATTACATAACTAAAACAAACAATTTTTTTAAAAAAGAAATTTTTACTGCTTTTCGTAATAAAATGATTTTAAAAGTATAATTCAAAATATCTAATCAAGATTTTTTGGAATCCATTCATAAATATTTAATTAAAATGTTTTTATAAATTCGTTAAATAGAGAATAATTAAATTATTGTATACTAATTGTGATAAAACTTTTGAATAGACATATTAATTTTTTAATTTAGGCTGCATTATTGTAATTCTTTTATTATTATGTATCATACTATAAAAACTGAATTGACAATAACTAAAAATAATTCATAAACTAAAGATTTTAATTAAAAATTTTTTATAAATATTAACTATGAAATTTTTAATGAGTTAATTGTTTTATTGTAAAAATTACAATTATCGAATATAATGATCGAAATATTTATACAAATTTTTCATCTCTATTAAATTTTCTTTCTTAACCTCATCCGATTTCAGGCAAAAATTTTAAATTTAATGCACGTATAATATCCAATCAGAATTACGACAATAGTATACAGAAACCTAAAAATTGTTTGCCATTTTTAATTGAATTTCAAAAAATAAAGGTACCATGTTAGGTGTACACGTGTTCTAACATCCATAACAATATAATTTTATAGAATATTGTCAAATGTTAAGCGAGTGGTTTATGACCAGATATTTCATCAAATTCGTTTATAATAAAAGTTTTCAGTTTAATAAATTAAATTATAGAAAATTTTCGACATTATCTATGAAAATGAGTTCAGTTAAAATTGGAACACACAATGGAATATTTCATTGCGATGAAGTACTTGCTTGTTGTATGCTTAAAATTCTTCCTGAGTATAAGGATGCCGAGATTGTGCGGTAAATAAAAACTTTAAATTTAATAATAAAAATATACGAATTTATGATATTTATTAATATTTTGGAGGTTATGTTGAAAATTAAAATCGGTTTAATTCTATGTATTAAGGTTTATTTTTATTTAGGTTCTTGTTTTTCTAATTTTTTTTTTTCATTTACGATTGTTTGAATAATATATACAAGATTGCTTAATCTTAGTAAATAATGTGGTTATTTATTTTGTTCTATTGTTGAGTCATTATTTTTATTTTCATCTTCATTTTAAAATTTTTTTAACGATATTTAAATTTTTAAGTATATTCTCGTGTTTTTAACTGTCAATTAAAGTAAGAACGTTTTTAATAATTTATATAATATATTAAGTAATAATGATTAATGTATTAAAATTTGTATATATTATGCATTTTTAAAAGTTAAATACTTTGATAATATAATTACGCCTAGCCGATTGATTAAATTTGACTAATAATAAATTACACAAATTTGATTATGAATGATAAAAAAAAAATTTTTTTTTTAAATGAATTAATATGAGCAATATTATTTTACTTTTAGGACTCGAGAGTTATCAATATTAGAAACCTGCGATGTAGTTGTTGATGTTGGTGATATATATGATCCCAAAATTCACAGATATGATCACCATATGAAGTATAGTTAATTGTTATTATTATAAAATTGATTAAATTTATCTAATTTATGATATAATAATAATTACTTAAATATTCTTAAAAAAATTTAATATTTTATTTATATGTAAACGTACGTAGATGACTTAAATTCAATTCAAATTCAATAAAATTATTTCATAATCCAATTAAAAATTATTGTATATAATTAAACAAAGGCATAAAGAAAAAATAAATGCAAATAAAAATATTTAAATATTGATGTGGTATTACAATGATTACGATACTTTATTGGTTACAATTAATTAAAAATTTAATTGTACTGTAGTTATTTAGTAATAATAACCAATGCATTCATTTTTACTACAATTTCTTTTCAATGTGATAAATTGATATTACAGAACATTTAGTGAAACGATTAGTACTGTATTAAAAAATCCAAATTATAATTCAACTATAAAACTTAGTAGTGCTGGTTTGATCTATTGTCATTTTGGACACAGAATAATTAAACAATTATTTCCTGAGATAACTGAAGAGGATACCGAAGCAGTTTTTACAAAAGTATATGATAATTTAATCACAGAAATTGATGCTTTAGATAATGGAGTATCAATGACTGTTGATGAACCAGTGTTAGTAAATGAAATGTCGAATTTTTTCTTGATAGAAAACTATCTACATTATTTCATCAATTTTTATTTATTATAGTTACCGAATAGTCACAGATTTATCATCCAGGGTTGGAAAACTAAATCCTCCATGGAATAGTAATTTGAATCAAACTACACAATTTACTGAAGCACTAAATCTAGTTCGAGAAGAATTTTTATCTTTTGTTAATGATTGTGTACATATTTGGTTACCATGTAAAGTGATAGTCGAAGCAGCTATTCAAAACCGCTTTCAGGTACTGAAATAAGTATATAAAGAATGTATATTAAGTATAAGTATAGAATTTGTTAGACACACAGATGTAAATTATTAATTTCTGATAATATTTACACATATTTAGTAAATGCTTATTAAAAATTTGACAAATTTTATTACTAATTTGATTACTATTTATATCGTATACATTATAAACTTTCATTTTCTAAATATCTACTAGCAAATAACTAAGTACAAATGAATTTATAAATTATTAACTATCAATGTTGATAGTGAGTTAATTTGAAAAAGAAACATTATATAAATATAATTGATTAATAATGTGTATATTAATAAACAAGTTTTTTTTAGGTTGATTCAAGTGGTGAAATAATTAAGTTGAGTCAAGCATGTCCATGGAAGGAACATTTTTTTGCCATTGAAAAACATCTTAATCTCGAACCGATTATAAAGTTTGTCATTTTTTATAACAATAATTACATGGTGCAAGCAGTACCTGTGAAGCCTGGTAGTTTTGTATTGAGGTAAAAATTATATATAAAAATTGATATTATAGATTGTTAAATTTATTTATGTAATTTATTCGAGAAAAAAAATTACAGAATAAAATCATATTTTAATCTAAAATTAAAGAAATTTGTATAAATTTAAAATTAAAGAATTCATTTAATAATGAATAATTAAATATTTATTCCATAAACAATTTCAATCTCTATATATTATTAAATAAAATAATTTTACTCCGGAATGAGAATTATATTTTTCACGTTTATATCTATATGTATGTATTTTTCAGAAAAACTTTGCCTGCAAAGTGGGGGGGTCTAAGGAATGAAAAACTAGTTGAAGTATCTGGCATTAAAGAGTGCGTATTTGTTCATGTCAATCTTTTTACTGGAGGAAATAAAACTGAAGAAGGAGCAATGCAAATGGCACGTGAAGGTTTAAAAATAGAATAAAAATATTGTAATATTTCACTACAAATATTATTAGTTCTATTTATTTCATTATTCCCATACCATTAAATTATGTATCGAAAAATTATATATTGAAAAAAATAATATTATCTATATTTTTCATCTGATTATTTAAATCCGAAAGTTATGTACATCCTAGTATTAATTCAACAACTTATTTTCTATATATAAATCCTAATATTAACAGATATATGAAAAGAAATTTACTCTTTCAAATATAGTTTAAGACAAATTTATTAACTAAGCATAGGTTGAAAAAGTTGATTAACCAACAGAAAATCCCATTATTCTATATAATATAATTAATTATTGTACATAGATGTATTATCACTGTTCCTTCAATAAAATGTAATAATTTAACTTTGCAAACTATAATAAATAATAAACATTTTTTTTTATTGAAAGATGAGTTTCATAGAATTTAATATATTTTTATTCTAAATAATAAGTCTAATTATAATTTACTCAGAATCAAATAAATGTAGAATATTTCAAAGATTTGTAAAATATTTTATTTGCGAAAAAGTATATAGAAAGTGATTATGCCAGATAATGTATATAAGTGCAATAGTTTTTAAAGAAACATTGTGTATATTGATGTACGATAATTAAAACCTGATTAAAGAAAATCATTTATTTTAATCATTAATCAACTTTGTAATAATTTTGTTCAAATTATTGAATAATGTGTACTAGCAGCGGCAATAAAAATTATGATAATAGGTCATTACAAATTATAAATTACAAATTATACAATTGCAACTGCTTAAAATTAAATCTATGTATTAAATTTTAATAAACATAATAGTGTTTTTTCTATGTAAATATGATTTTTAATATAAAGTGCTACATATAATATTAGTGTTAAAAAGTACTTCATTTTTGTATCATGTAATATTTTAATGATTAATAGGCAATCAATAAATTATACTGTTTTTAAAAAATTATTGACCATATGTGCTTCATGACAATGTCTGCAATATTTTATAACCTGAATATATAATCCTTTATAATCCGTAGGGTTCAGATACAATAATTAATTGATCAACAATTTCTTTAATAATGATAAAAAAAAAAACATTAAAAGTTGTATAAAAATTTGTAAAAACTAATATTAATGAAAGTAATAGAGAAATGAAGAAAAAATGAGACAATAGCTAAATACCAAAAGTAATGAAATCAGTTCATCTTTTTTTTAAATCTTATTAATTAAGATGTAAATACTTTGTTAATAATCACGTTTAAAAATTCAAAGATTAAATTATTTAATAGAAAAAAGATTCGAAACAAAAATTTACGAGTAACTACTTGCTGTTAGTATGTTACATTAATATTCTCAATATTTTCTAATACGAAAACCAAAATATGAAAATTATTCGTTATTTAGCTAATTATATTTTAATTCAAATGTTATACCTTTCTTAAAATAGACGAATTTTAAATCAATAAGTATAATATTTATAGTAGCGTGAGAACAGATCGATTAATAATTAAGTAATTTTTTAAATAATAAATACTCGAGTATTATTTATTTTCTACAACTAACTTTGCTCTTAGGTCATTAATCGCTTAATAATACATCAAACGATACGGGATGTAGGAGCAACAAACAACAAGCATTAACAATCAATGAATCGTCATTTATTATAAATATTACAAATGAGTTATATTGAAATAATGCGAATTCATACTCACAAATTACAGTGTCGAATAAAAAATATTCCAATTTTTATTGTGAAAATAAGATTTAAAATAGCAAAAGTGTCAAGTCCCTCGATTGTGCATTAAGTATGCGTCACACGAGTCGTACTTCCGATCGATCATATTTACGACAACAACTGATTCATTCCTTGATGCTGTAAGAACTTGTAACACTTGACGATGAAAGGCCGGATGAATTTGTATGTCTCGCTGCAACTTGGCATTTGTCTTCACTTAGATCCAACAACGCTAACAATCCAAGACTCCTTACCACAGCACAACTCAATAATGTGCGGCGGCATGAGCGGCGAAGTGGGCGGCTTTGGCTGCAGCAACTTCCGGTGTGTCGACAACGTTACCGTCCGGACCGATGGGCGCTGTGTATGGGTAGCCGTAAGCATAGTATGGCGAGATAGCAAGGGCCCCGTATGGCTTCAAAGATGCCTGTTCTCGAGAAAACAGCGAGGTTGAGAAGCGAAGAGGATGGGCGGTTGATTAGCGGCCGATCGCGACCAATGGATGTTTTATGGGAATGATTACACTTGACGCGAATTGTTATCCAGAATGTTTGTGGAATGCAATTTTTTATTTCCGTACTTATGACACGCGATGAGCCCTTTATTGAAGTTAAATTTTCCTAGTCGGACAAGATTTTTAAGTATTGACCAAGGACTTTAAGAATTTTAAGTATTATAAGAGTGGTGTAATACAATTAGAATTTATATTAACGGGTTATATAAGCCGTTTTTATTTTAATGTTTTCAATAAAAAAATCTTTAAGATTCCTTATTGTATTTTTATCGACATATTTATCTACATTTTAATTTATGAAAGCAGTCGCACTAATTTTTACTTTTTATTTTAATTCATGAGATTATGATTTTTGCTTGGAAATTTAAAGCAGTTATAAAATTCGGAATACTAAATTAATTGTACAATGATATTTAATAAAATACAATTAATGTGGATAAGTGACTTTTGCATCGAATTCAAGTAAATAAAGCCTAATTTCATTTACCCGAATCCCCTCTAGAACAAACGTCTTACGCTTCGACGCTTATTATTTTTAAAATTTATATAGAACTATAATGATCGATTTTTAAATATCACTCTATTGTATAAAGAAAGCAAATCTCGATAAAATTTGCTGTTTAAAATAAAATCGATTGTAATGCAATGTGATTATGTGGAATTTGAATAGAGTGCAAGGCGTGCTTGATTGGAATGCGATCTGATAATTGCCTGCATTTCATTAAAACGACATTTTTCTCAGCATTGTATAAATGAAGAAATAGTGCCACGGAATTTCCGGGATTAGTCAGTAACGGCATTATAAAGACAACCAACCAACCTTTGCATGAGCAGCGAAGTGAGCGACCTTAGCAGCGATTACTTCTGGGGTATCGAGAACGCGTCCGTCGGCTCCAATGGGTGCTGGACCGTAGGCCACTGGCACGTTATAAACTAAAGGTTCTTGAGAGGAGAGCTGGTAATAATGCGGATATGGCACGTATCCGAGAGTATTTCTTACCGCCTCGTAATTATATTGAGCAAAATGGGCAGCTTTAGCGGCAGCAACTTCGGGGGTGTCTCTAGGCACTAAGACAGCCGCTATACTCTGATCAGCTAATGCCACCACGAATAATGCAACCTGATATGAGAAAATATATAATAGTAATTATAGATGCATTGGTAATGCGCCAATGAGACTTTGCGATATCATATCTGTATCAATCGGTAAAGAATACAAAAGTGTTATTTTTGCAGGGAGATATTTTTTACGCGTATAATTTTCAATACTGAATTAAACTTGTAATTGCTAGTAATCGTATCAAGTATAGTGACACGCACTTCTGTGCATTAATCACATTTAATTTGAAAATAAATAAAAAAAAAAAGTATTCATTAAATAGTTTTAATATCAAATAATAAATAACCAAATTGATATTGAAACCAAATATTTGTGTGAAAACGTATACTTTTATAGTAATATATTTGATTTGATTTTATAATACGCTTAAAGTTGAATATTTCCACAATCATAAATAAATAATAAATTAAAAATTTTTTTAATTATTTACTAAACTTAATATTTTAATACGTATTTCTTCTCTCTCTCTCTCTCTCTCTCTCTCTCTCTCTCTCCCTCTCTGTTTTTCTATCGTAAATAATACAACATATACATAAAATTGTACATAAATAACATTTAAAAATGTATTATGCAATGCTATCTTTTAAAATTATACCAATTAATATTTTTAAAAAAAATTTATGGATTTTAGAATTTTTCAATTTCTAAAATTAGAAAAGAAATAGTGACGAGGCAAAAGTGCTTAAAAATTCCCATACAAATTTCTATTTAAAACATAAAAGTATATAATTTACTATTATTTTGTACGTTAAGTGTGCAGTTTATCTTCCAAGCCGTCATTTTCATAATTTAGCTATGCACTTATGTTTTTCTACCATTAAAAGAAATACCACTTTTTTGTTGTTCCAAAGAATTTCTCTTAAATTTCGCCTAAACTTAAGACTTAAAAAGTAGAAATGTTTAAATTAATTTAATTAATTAAACTTTATTTATTGTTTATTGTTGTTAATTATACGTGTAAAAAAAAATTTTATAAATTAAGAAATTGAAATACAACAATAAACAAAGTTTATAACTCCTTTTTTTTATTGTATTTCAATCCTTTAATTTATAAAATCTAATTAGTATTTTAGGTAGATGAAAATTCTTAATTATCATTTATTACCGAGTATTTAATCAATGTTAGTGTCAAAAATTTTCTCATATTCTTATTTACAATTACATATCTGCAGATATTAACAAAATATAAGAATTGCTACAATTAGCTACAAAATAATTATGCTATATTATGTATAATGTTATATCTATCAATTTTAAACTACGTAAATATTTTTTTTTTTAAACTCTAAATTAAAGTGAATAAAAGACAAGGTTACCTTCAAATTGAAATTTCGTATTTAAAATTAATTTCTAAATTGTTAAGATTAATTTTGAAAGATAATATTTTAGTATAAGGAGCAATCTTTTGACTTTTTAAAAATACAATTATTAATATATATATAAAAAAGTGTTGGTAAAATAATTTAATGCATTTATTTATACATACAAAGATGTAGTATAAGCGTATATTAATAAATAAGCAGTCAGAATATATATATTCTGTCGGTAACTGAACTAATTCTTAATACCAATAGAAATTTACCAATAGTATTTAATCTTACTCACATAAAAGTATCCTAATTTAAATCTATTGTCCGTTCATTGCATAAATAAAGTATAACGTAAAGGACGAAGATATTCCGTTTAAAATAAAATTAGTGTTTTATCCCGAGGAAGACGAGCCAGTTTGGAGTAAGCCGGTAACCTCGTTATCTAAAAGCACAGCAATGAGTTGCAGATGTATGACCACATGGCTTACTTCAAAGTTGCTCCTCTTCACCCAAATTCGTTCGTCATTATTCTAAAACGGTATATCCTATTATCATGGCTGTGTTTCTCCGAGCGAAGATAGCCAAGTGACCAATAAAGGATCCAGGCTGTACGATGGGCCGTCATACGAGAAGATAATTCAACGATCGGATTCTTGACGCGAATGACGTGCGTTATACTCACGAAGGCCTTCATATCGTAAGATGCCTGTGTGCGTGCGCCAGGAGCTGGGAGTTGTGATATTTAATGCACCGTCGAGAGATCCTCTGAGACGAGGAGTGCTTGTCTCGGCTCCCTTATATAGGAAACTTCTTGGGGGGAGTCGTCGAACTCGAACGTCCGAGGGTAGGGATATATTATGCGCGCGCGCGCATACATACGAATGCTCCTGTCGCGGCGTTGACATTGGCATTGCGCGGTGGCGTAGACGAGGGACGGACAATACGAGGTCAAGAGCTCCTAGCCGGGCCCTGTCCTACGTGCTTTCTTCACCGTTTCTTTCGAGTCCGCGAGCCTTTGTTTTTGTCCAGTGGATAACAGTGGTAGCGGACCGACAAAGTAAAGCATCCCCCTCGTTAGGAAGTGGTGAGAGATGCGGATCTTCTTCTCGACGAGCACTCTTGCTACTCTTACTACTAAGCGCTCCTCTTTATCTTGTTCTTGCGCCGTTACTCGCCAGATGCATGAAATTCATCTTAATGATGGATCTTGTTGCTTTTCCAAGAAAATTGTACAATTCCTTTGACAATTTTCTTGTTGGCAACGACCAAGTTTAAATTATATTTCAATTTTAATAACAGTCTAACATAAGAAATTATTATTTTTTTAAATTCTCAATTATTTAAGTACTTCATAACATATTTTCATAATGAAGTGTACTTGTATTTTTAACATTATTATAATTGTAATTATCGCTTTATTATTTCAACGTTTAAGATCAAAGGATTATTTATTAAAAAATATTAAAATTGCACTAATACAGAACTTTATTGATTATTATAGTTGATTGAATAGTAATAACAAATTTATTAGCAAGAGATATAATACATATGAAACCTACAAAACATTCACTTCATAACAAATAATGTTAATTATTGAATAGTCTCATATATAAATAATATATTAAGTACTATGCAATCTTATTTTAAAAGTTATATTAAATTAAAATTAAAATTAAAATTAATACTTATATTAAAAATTTAATCGATTAAAATATGAAAAATTGTAGAATTGTTTCGGGTAATTATAAAATTATTTTTTCCAAATGCATGAGAAAAAAACGAAAAACTAAAATCTTGAATATATTGAATGATTTTATAATTAAATTTTTTTATTAATTAATTTATCTGCTATTACATAATATCTTATATATATCTTTATTTATTATATATTAAATTTTATTATATAATAAAAATAATTATTAAAAGTATGCTGATTTCAATTGAAGTTAAAGTTCTTTTACAGATATGCAAATAATTTCACTATGTAAATCTAGTTAAGCGTACGCATGTTCTCGCAGTGGAACGAGACATTGCATGCCAGACAGTATTTCGGAATGGGAGACTAAGAACCTGTTATCTTTAAAAAATTTTGACTTTAAAATATAAAAGGAAATACGATCGAAGTAACATAATTAATTACAATTTATTTAATATTAAATATACATAAATAAGTGACAATTGTTTTAAAATAGTTCTATGCTTTTTCATTTTCTCAAAGATATTTTTATTTTATTATTTTAAATATTAATTTTTGGTAAAACTACTGATAATCTTCTATTTTGAAATCTTTGCTATAAAAATTCTAATTTAAATTTTCATATATAATTCCTATGATATCAATCATATTATTTACTATTTTCTATAGCAATTACTATTTTCAAATTTTGCAAGGCTCCTAAATACTTTTTTCATTGCAGATTTTATTTTAACTATAAGTTTTTAATGTAAAGCTATTTTATTCTTTTATGCACAATTAAAACAATTATAGATAAGTAAATTTTAAAAGAGACTATCTTAGAAAGAGCAAATAAATGAAAATGCATGTAGGCTTATAACTGTTAAAAAAATTGTTTGCATAAGGCAAACAATCTAATATAATTATTTAAGAAATATTTTATAAATTAAATAAAAAATTATCTTTAATAATTTTAAATTAAAAAATTATCTAATAATAAATTGTCGTTCAGGAAATAATAATTATCTTCAGTAAAGAGTACAAAATTGTAGAGAATATTAGCAAGAGCGAATAAATAAGCCGAAATAAATAGTAAACAACTGAGAATGTTTTGGATGAGATGTTTTAGCGGACAGTGTCGAGAAAACAAGTTTGCTGAATAACAACTCACATCCGGGATGGAGAAGATACTTTATTTATAGGCTACAATCTGAGAGCTTGAGCAGTGGTTAAAGTAATAGTAATTAAAGTATAGCTACTAGTTTTTTCTTCAATCAAAGGTAATATTGGTTTCTTTTCATATCTTTAATTGATAAGACACTATTATAATATAATATAGAACCAAATGGTAATAAAAATTTATAATAATCTAAAATATGCTGCCATAATTCAATAAAGAAATATAATGCACTTGATATCAAATAAAATGTAAGATTTATTTATTATTCATTCAATGTACAATGCAAACGCATATATAAATGAGCTTAAAATTCATAAACGTAAAAAGTATATAGGAAATCCAAAAATTTGTAAAATATATTTCACGATACTTTATAAATAAAAATATTAAATTATTTACGATAAAATCTATAAACATCCTAAAAATTCTTTCGATAAATCTGTTAATCTTTTTTATTACATCTAATCAGAAAAATGTTAATACGCATATTTAAAATTCGCCTATAAATAAATGAATGCAAATAATCTTTAGAAATTTAATTATTGAATAACTAATAACCCAAATCAATATTAATCATTACTTTTTATATGATAATTAATTGAAATGATGAAAAGAAAATCACGTTGATATTTATATTATTTAATTACCGTATATATAATACAGGGTTTAATTAACAAAAACTTAATGCTACAGATTAAAATTTTCATAACTTATAATTTATAAAACAAACTCGCAAATTTCATTTAAAACTGAGATTAATATTGATATAATTCAATTTCCAAAAGGTTAATTCAAGTCACTAATTGGCATTAATATTTCACAACTAATATTAATTTTTACGATTTACTTATATACTACATAGCAATGAAATGTAACGCTGTCAAGGAGAAGATCCACACTTAATCATGTCATATTCATAATAAATTCAGATGTTAAATTGAATCAGTTAAGTATGAAAAAGTGTATGTATGTATAATTAAGTTATTAATATAAAGTTTAATGTCGATATAATGCATCTATAAATTGCAAATACTATGTTGAAATAACTAGGAAATATAGTATTATAATTACTATTATCTAAGATAAATGAATATAAGTTAAAGAAATTAGACAACAATTCTCAAAATAATAATTAAGATATATTTAATTTTCCTTTAGAGCATTCATTACATTTATTGATTCATCTCGACATCTTGATCAATGCTTTAATATTGATTTTTATTAATTATTTAAAATAGGAATTATTTTTGTAAAAAATACATTTTCTATGATGTACAGTTTTTATAAAAAAGATTATTCTTACTAACGTTCAATTACACTGTAATACATTTTGCTTTATCATTTTTATATTTTTTGTACATTTTATAAATCTATTATAAATGTTCATTAAGGATAATTTTATATGCAAACATTATTTTTTAATATGTAATTTACTTAAAGTTGTTTAACATTTTCTTCTTCGTATATAAGAAGAAAATTCATCTAATGCATCAAAAATTATTCGTGCAAATTAATAACGACTACTTATGAGTTTATAATTTATCAAATCTTATGATTTAGATTGTTTATAATTATAAATTATTGAATTTATGATATTATGTAGGATGAAAGAAATTTATAATAGAAAAATTAATTTTTATAATTTAGTACATTTTCATAATTTATACAAAATATTATAAAAGTCATATTAACATATAAAATTTTCTTCAAATTCTTTTACATTGCGCTAGAACAAATATGATAAACGAATCTTGAAAAATAAAGTTATTAAACTATATTATTGGCATATTTATTTAAAATAAATAATTCTTTCATTTCATATTTATAAAATTACTTATATTCAGTTATATAGTACAATGATAGAATTATTTGTATTTCTGCTTCACTATAAAAAAATTTTTATAAAGTAATATAGTATTTTTTATATTTGATCCTTTAACTAAAAATTAGTATTCATAATTAATAATTTAAATATGTTTTACTTAATTTATTTTCCGAATTTTTTTCTTTTTCTAACAATATAAAAAAAGTTTAAAATATCTTTGTAACTATTTAATTTTTTGAAATTTTCATATAACACATTAATCTAGTGCTATTCGCTCCTCTTATAATTATATTAATCGTTTCTCAAACATTTCATATTATATAACATTTATAATTTTTTTAACCGTATATTCTTTATTACTGTTTTTCACCAGTGGTTTGCAATTACTTATATAATTCTTGAAAACTGTTTTTCTGTTTATCTATGTTTTATTACATTTTAACTACTACCTTATGATTGAATTTACAAGAAGTAACAACATACGTATCCTTTATTTATAAAAAGTTATTTAAGTATTATGAAATACTTATTATTTTTTCTTACATTCTTTAAAAACAGTAATTAACTGAATTATTAAATATAATTAATAATAATAATAAGCATTTGATATACTGTTTTATAGAATGGTAATAAAAATAAAGCCATTTAATAAAATAACAATAAACATATAATATACCATTTGATAAAACGATATTATAATAAAGCAAAGTAAAAAGTTTATAAAGTAATCAGCAAGAAATTGTGAAAAATAATCAATAGATATTATTTTTTGTATGAATAAATTACAATAATCGAATACTTAAATTAGAACGTGCAAATATATTTCATGAATCAATTACTGCTTTAAATTTTATGTGTTTACCTAGAAATTTTATCTAGATTTATTGATTTAAAATTTACTTTTAAGTCTATATATGAAAAATACAGTGTACCATCCAATTTATGAATTCTGGCTTTGATGGTACAATCATTATATCTACGTAATGGTTTTTATTGTTGACTATACGAATAAACATAAAGTACTCATTATTTTCATATTAATGTTATAATCGTTTACATATTAAGAAATTAAAATATTGTTTTACATACCACTATATCATAGATAGAAAAATAGTAGTTAACGCGTTCAAAAGTAGAAAGAAGAAAATAAAAGTATTCAGATACTTCTACCTGAAGATATTACAAGGTATGCATATAATTAAGATTAACGTCGAAGGCAAAAGATAATGAAAAAATAATAAAAAAAATAAGAACATGATAATTACGAGAAGTACTTAGAGCAATAGCACACACGTCCTCCGAGATCATTTTCTTTGAGAGTATCGCTATACACTTGTTTTAACCCTGAATTTTTCTTTGATTTCTCTACTTCTTTCTTACATGCTCGTATATAAATCCAAGTAACGGCACACCCTTTTAAATTGCTTTCGATTCTAATTTCAACAAATATTTACATCCCATATATACATACATACATATTAGATACATACATACTTACATATAGATAGATAAGCAGCGGCATTGATAGTTTTGTTAATCATTTTGATAATTTTTTTACCTGTTATATTTTATTAGATAAATATTAGATAAATATTCCTTTTAAATTTATTATATTTTTGGTGTGAAATTTCATGGTATTGTGCGCTGAATCTCGAAGACATCTTTTGATTTCTTTGCTTTTATTAACTTATGTATAAAAAACGTTTTTTATCCATCCCACAAAATTTAAAATTACTTTGTTAAATTACAATGTTCTCCTATTTTTTGTATGCAATATGCTTTTCTAAAAAATATATGTATTGAACATTTGAAAAATTTATGAAATTTCATACTACCAGATATATTTACTGCTTCAAATGGTATAACAATTTTAAAAATGATATTAAACTATATCATAATTATGCAGTTGCTTAAATAAATTATAATTGGTCTAATTGAATGACTGATATAAAAGACAATTTATATAAAGTCCAAAAAAAGTAAAAAATTGTAATTTTAATTACTTGTTCATAAACCATTTGTAATATAAAGTAATATTAAATGAATGTTGCATACAGCTGCTGTAGATAGAAGGTAAAACACAATAATGTAACTAAGATAAAATGAAGAAAAAAATAAAACTAAATTTCAGATAAGTAAACTGCAAATCTAGAATTTTTAATAATTGTGTTATGAAATGTAGAAAAATAACTCTGTCATATTCATAATAACATGAATAACGACTTCTGTTTAGTGAATTAAATTTGGTATTCTATTTTATGTATATATTAGTATAAAATTATTGTTGAATCAAAAATGTTGAGGTATTTTTTAATATCAATATATGGATATTCCAAGAAGAAAAACAAATTCGAAAAGCACAAATAATAGAACGATATCATAAAATCGACTAAAAACTCCAATATTACATAAAAAAATTAGATTAAGATAGGAATATCGATAAAATTAAACGTATGTTTATAAAATTGTGGTTTTATTTGTTCATTGAGCATTAAATATGTTTTATTTTCATTTCTTTATAAGAAAAAATATTGAAAGAATAATTGTCAATTCATTTTGAAATTATGTACATATTGTTAAAATTTAAAAATTATTTTATTATGTATTTTTATGCTATGTTACTCATTACAAAATATTATATTCATAGTATTTTATGTAACAGCTTTGAATAGAACAAAGTTAATGTTGATATTAAAAAACGAAAGGATTTCTATCCAATCGGTAACATTATTAGAAATGAATCTAATTGATCTATTTTGAAATATTATTTCATTAAACTGACTTTTACAATACTTTGTTCAAATAATTTATGTAATATTACGTGACTAATATTTATATAGCACTAAAATTTATAAATATGTATAAATTAATAATCAGGAACTTTATATTAAAATATAATTTTTAGTTGAAAAATAAAATATATTATATTAACTATAATAAAATGCTTAATTTTTGGAAATTTTTAATTATACAATGATTTTTCAAATTTAATTTTTGTGTATTTTAATAAGTATACAATTTTATAATGTATAAAAATAAATGTTTATTAAAGTAATATTTCTGTTAAAGTGAATAGAATCATTTCTGCGGTCATAAATTAGAAATATATGTGCATATTACTGAATTATTTATATTCAGTGTGCAAGTCATTTCAGTTCCTTACAAGTTAATAATTATCTAATTAAGTAGGCCGATAAGTAAGTCCTTTTGTATTACCGATCGGTTATACGTAAAAATATCACTTATAGCTGTCCGCATTGGTAATCGATATATACTGATTTTAACTTACCGGCAGAAAGTTATGCGCGGCGCCGAGTTTCGCAGTATGTAACGCCATGTGCGTGGGAGTCGCTCTACATGAAAGTGAAGCTCAACCAAATAATTATTAATTATTTCATTATATCTGCAATGAGCAATTAAGACGCCCTGTACCTCATGCTATTTCAGTATTTCAATGAGCTACGACTAATAATAATGCCCTTGGTTGCACAAGACGATCATTCACCTGCCACTGTTTCAGTAATGCATTGTTTTCTTCTTATAAATACGTTGTTAATTTAGTTAAAGAATGTTAGAGAATTTATATGAATCATTTAAAATATTATTTTCTAAACACGACGATTATTTATTCTCATTTTCATATGTACAAATTGAATCGATTTCTTACTTGTTGATAAGAATATAGAATTATTAAAATTCAATAGTTTAATTTTAATATATCATTTATAAAGAGATTGTAATAATAAAAAAAAAAATACCCTTGATAAGGAACATTTTTAAATTCCTTGATATACTGTATTGCTAATCTTGTTTAATGAACAATGCATATATATATATAATATAAATGCATTCTAAATAAGGTACTGATATATCTCTATATACATTGTTGATATCAATAAACTTTTAAGGCCATGCACGAGTAATTGTTCGGTCGCTAATGAAATATTTTTAAATCTTCAGAGAATGAAGTCAATCTATAATAAATGTAAATTAATAAGTAATAAGAAAATTCAGTATTAAATTATATTTATAAAATAATCATTGTTATAAAAATAATAAAGAAATATGTATGCAGTTTGTCCAATATTGTACCGGCATTATAAAATAAAATGATAATATATTTCTTCTTAATAAATCAAATATATTTTAACTATCTATCAATAATAGAGATATTAGTGTTAGAGATATAATTATAATAGAGATAATAAGAATCTATCAATATTTATTTATAAAATATTACGACTAATTTTAATTATAAGAACAACTCTTAAATTTATTTAAAACTATATATAGTTGATTTCAACAGAAAATATTTCGAGTAAATGATATATTTTAATTATTTTATTAGCTAAAAATACATTACATACATCTTTATTCTAATAATGATAAGAAAATTTACATAGTATTGATGATTCTTAACTACTAGTACTATTCAATTTGTAATAATCTTTAAAATTATTAATTCGCCACTAATACTGAATGTAAACCTACATTAAGCGTATGTAAACATTTCGTTGAATAATGTTCCGTTTCCAGTCAATCGAAAGTAATAGAAAAGCCTATGGTCCACTGAGACTTGGGAACAAAAAATTTTGCAGCCCAGTGCACTTTCAGAATTGACGTACGACCTTAAAGTTCATCCTTAGAATATTAACGAACTAGGCAAATCAACGTCATTATTCATGAGTTTTAGGAGTGAAACATTCGTATTTCCCTTATCGTGGGCGAGTCATCGCGCAATGTCATAATGTTACGCACGCACGCGTACAAGCGCTTGCTCCCGCATTGCGCGATAAAATGCACCACAGGCATTTCCCATCGAAAATTACATCGCGCACCATTGCATCACAGTAATTACTGCGGTATACTGCCTCCATACACCTGTTAGCTTTTTTGACATCTATGTTTTGCACCTTACAACGTCTTTTCACAAGGAGTTTTACTTATTTCCCGATTACATAGCTTAGGTGTGCGTAATAATTCAATTTTTTTTATATATTTCTTTTATGTGGACTGTATAAATTATGCCGCTATTATTATTATTCATTGTTCTGAATCTATCGACTTTAAATGCTTTTGAGTTTTAATAAGAACATTTACAAATGTTATCTGAGTAGTATAGAAAAATGAATGAAAGTAAATCAAATCCAAACAATATTTGGTTAATATTTCTTATACTTACAATTCGGTAATTTGCATAATGAATATAGCTTTAATATAACTTTTCTATATATGAAAATTTTAAAATATCAAAATGAAGAAAAATCAATGACATTGGCATAAAATTGAAAAACATGAAGAATTTGAAATAATAGTACATATAAATCTATGTGACTGCTAAATTTATTAAATCTATTAAAGTTTATCATTTACCTTGTTTAATATAAAGTTTTCGAAAATTATATAAATACATGTTAAATATTATTAATTTCGTAAATTTATAGTCAATTTCTAATACAAATAAATTTACAGACCAAATATATAAAGTAATTGTAAATAAATAAATATAATATATCTAACTCTATTGTAATTAATATGAATTTTTTATCAATATAAACAATATTGATTTGACTTATCCAACTAGCTAAATTGAACTTTATCATTCTCTTTAAAAATATACTGCGACCATAAATTAAATATTTACCGAATATCTCTACTTAGGAGTCTTTATTTATTTTTTATTTCAATAAACAATAAGAAATTTAAGTAATTTTCCAATTTAGAAAATTAACAATTATCATTGCTTTGTTTTAATTTTAAATATATTTATTTATTCGTTTTTTATATTGCTAAGTTAGCTCTATCTTATATGTATATGAGATATTAATTTGAATGCAATATAACTTTGATGTTTATTTTTAAAAATATTATTATATGAAATATTAAAATTATTTCAGACAAGCATGGTAGTTAAATAAAAACTAAAAAATTATAATTAAATTATTGAAAAACTGTCGTTTTAAAAAATTCATATGTTCTCAAATTTGTATTGCAATAATAAAATAATTTAAATATAGAATATTTCAAATTTAATCAAATTTAATATTTTATTCAAACATAAAAATACGAAGTTATGAATGAAATAATTTACTATTAATTTCATGTTGAATTTTCGGTACAATTTATAATGTTGAAAAGGTTGAATGAACTTTTCATAGTAATATTTTTTTTAAATTTGAATATAAAAATTTATAAACATATTTGTTCAGCATCTATAAAATATTTCCACTTATAAATTTTTATGATAGATTAAGTAAATTTAAAAATATAGACAAATTATTATACTGACTGATTAATGTTATTGAAAATTAATTTATTATTTCAGCATTAAAATTATGATTTAAATGATTTTAGTTAGTACAAAATCATAAGAAATCAACAAAAGTTAGATCGATGTATACATGATTTCAGCATATTTCTGAATAAGTTGACCGCCATTTATAATACATTGTTTATTTAACCAAAATTTCACTTTTGTTAAACATTATATTAGAATATTTGAATTCATTTTTCGTGATATTAGAAGCTCAATTATTTCTCGCAAAACTTTGTTTTAATTTAATTATTTTTAAACTATAAAGAAGAAAAGAAAATGGCACAAACTATAATGCAAATATATTTACTGTAATTGACACGAATATATTATAAGCTTAATCAAATATGAAAGATATATGACATTAATTATTTTTATAATTCATCATTGTTATAAAGCACGAATAATATATGTAATTAATTGATCATTGTTATAATTTAAAAAAATATATATATATATATTCTTATAAAGATGTGACAATATAATTTTGATACGTATTCTATGCTAATGTAAATTATAATGTTTAAAATATTATTACAGGGGGCTGTTGTAGCGAGTGAATAATATTAGAATAATATTAGAGGATTTGAAATATAAAACTAATCAAAGATTTAACAGTTCGAAAAAAGAAGTTAAAAGAAGACATTTACATTCACATTGCTATTTTGAATACATATTATTAAACAAACAGTGACAGTTAAATCAATTAATATTATTCATCACCAACAACTCCACCATCATTGCAATATTAAAGTGCTGTTTATGGAAAGTCTGATTAAAAGTCTTTTGCTTCCTCGCTATTAAACGCAAATTCTTTTAGTAAGGAGACACTTTTTTACAGCAGCTCGAGCAGTCGCCTTATCACCAATACCAGTCATTAAACCTGCTAAAGGAACGTTGAGGCACCCGGTGCACTTACACTGCTAGTGAGTAGTGCCTTGCGATTTATCACTGCCATGGCCTTTAGAACTATTGCGTAAACTACGAGCTTGGATATACAAGTCGAGATTTTATTTCTCTCGTTGTTATTCTATCCCTTCTTCCCTGTGGACCAAGCCGCTTCTATATCGATGGGAGACATTTTTACGGGCAGTGCATTATGTCATCGGTCGATGGAAATGTAGGCACGCGCGTGCGATTGAAAAGACTGATTCTTGATTGAGCGTTCACAAGTCGGTTAGCTGATAAAAAGTGCTGGTGCGAGTCCTGTCGCATAGTTCATTATGCGCACATTCAGTTTATCGAGCGGTGATTATTACGCCCACTTCAACGTCGGAGTCACTGGCTTTTAAACTGATGTCGCGAATTCTATATTTTAGTTCGAATTTAGTTATTGACGGCTTTTGCGTGTCGGCGATTACTGCTCGTTCATTTAAACAGACAATTAATTATTATTCGAAACATAGATTCGAACTTCCACACATTATAAATTTGATATAAATAACAATATCTATATTAATGACTTATCGTTTAAAGCTTTTTATATTTCAAATCATTTCTATTTCGTATCATTATACACTTAAACACAATCATAAATTATTTTACAAATATTTTATTATAATAATATTAATAATATAATGTATTTTATTAATTATATCATAAATTATATGCATTGTTATGAAACTATGCGATAATTTAATTACAGCAAAACTTAAAATTTAGTCTTACTTTTTTATATTTATTAAAACTATTACAATACAAACTACAAAATATTACAATCTTTTAAATCTAATTTCTTTCCTGTGTATTTTTTTCATACTAACTATTCTTCAAATCTATTTGTTTTCTAGAAGTGTTAAAAAATTTTGTTTCAGTGTGTATTCTTAATTATTGAGCGTTTCATTGATTTAGAATTATGATGTATTAAAGAGACATAATATTATTTTTATTTGTAATAAATCGAGTTGTAAAAATAGTGAAAATATCACGGAGGAGTTTGTTTTATGTCAATATTAAACTATTTTTAATTGGTATTGTATAAATTAAATAAAGTTTATTTACATGCATATAAATTCCCATTAATTTTTTACCAATTATTTTGAATAGAAATATTTGGAAAATTCGTTTTTTAATGATTTCTTTACCAAATCGCGTACTTTTTTTTGACATTTATAAATAATGGAATAATAATATTTTTCTGTTTAGCGCTAATTATATAAAATAAAAATATTTGACTGAAATTCATTTAAATGTAAGGATATTTCTTAGTTCCTATTTCCTTCAAATAAATGATAACATCATTATGCAATTATTACAATAGGAATCTTATTCTGATATCAGTTGAAGGTTGCTATGTTTACGCAGTAAAAATCAAGGGAGTATTAAAATCCAAAGAATTACCATATCCAAAGAATTTGTATAGGGCCAATATTGATCATGATAAATTCAATATATAAATGTAAGATACGAATGCATCTGATATTTATTAAATTAAAAAATTCAATATAATTAGTAATATCTTAGTATATTAATATATTAACTTTTATAGTCTTTAAAGTAATAGGATTTTGAATTAATTTTTATTAAGATTAAAATGTTGGATTATATTTTATTGCCTTCAAAGAGACTTATAAAATGCATAATAAATATTTTCAATCAATCAATAGCTTTTGATAAATATTGTTTAAATAACTATAATCTTGTAAGTATGCAAAATATATATAAAAAAACGTATTTCAAATTTCTAACTAAATATTTTTATTAAATTATATGAATACTTGAATCTTAAATCGTTAATACATGTTTCATTATTAACTTTGAAGTCCAAATAAAAATATAATTATTTTAAATCTTATTAAAATCTAATAAAGTATAATATGGATCAAATTGACTTAACAATATATATATAAGCATGTAGCAAAAAGTAGAATATCATTCAGGAATAAAAAAACTATTATTACAATATACTATTTTTCACCGTTTCATTTATACTAATTCATTTTGGCATAATTCCGAGACGTGTTTGATTGACGGATAAATGTAGTTGCTCTCTATATATTAGTACTGCATGAATACCTTTCCATATCGATAATGCGTATACATACATAATGATAATATAATTTAAAAACAAAAATGTTTCCAAATATAGGCGAATAAACTTTGTAATTATAAGTGCATAATAGTGACATTCTTTAATCAATAAAAATAAAAATTTTAAATAAAAGTTCTTTATGCGAAGCAATCATTATACTAAATAACCTGTATAAAGTCGGAGAGATTGTCATGTATGCAATTTAAATGTATTACATATATGATTGTATAATAGGCTTATACAATGCTCTTCCAGTACTTATTTACACATTTATTCAAATTTTAATTTATAGAATTAATATATATATATATATATATATATATATTAATATATAAGCTTTTCTTACTGTTGCAGTTACGCAATTCTTTGATCTGTAGGAGTGAAGAATGGTTACTGAAGTATCGACAATAGTTCTAAAACAGATCGTAGATAGAAAGAAAAATGCTAGAAAAATAAGGTGTAAATGTTATATCATTGATCATTAATTCGATACTTTATGAGTATTGAAAATTATAATACATTTACATTTGTTATATATTACATTCACTGATGTAATAATATTATAGCAATAAATAAAAGGTACATTTCACTTCTGCTTCCTAATGTATGTAGTGTATTCTTGTAAACTTATAGCCATTCATGCATGTCATTGAAGATTGTTTCTTTTGCAAATTTTATTTAGTATAATTGATTTATTCAACTAATTATTATAGATGAAGCGCATGTATTTGGATCCTGATATTTGAGTCTGCGATAATGATACTTTTACTTCAAAAACAACAACCGGTATTCAAAATATTAATTTGTATTTACATTCAATAGTTTAAGAAATATTTGACTTATCATCAATTTGCTGAAAATACAACTCATATTAATGGCTACATTCAACGAAGTAAAATTTATGCAAGATAGAAGCCAATAAATTTAAATAAAAATATGAAAGTACGAAATTAATGATTTATTTACTTTATTCTTAATTATTTTATTCCATAAATAATAAAAAAACACTTCTAATCGTTTTTGTATTATATTAAAAATGTATATATCTGATTTATACATTAATACATTATAGTTATTTTTATTTCTGATCGAAGATTGAATTTATAAATCTTATATTTAGAAAATTTATGAAATTTATATAAACTTTTTTTTGACATTTCATAAATTCACTTCAATAAGTATTCATTTTTTAAGTAATGAATATTTATTAACAATATATTGCGTACTTATTGCGTATATTTAAATAGATGAATGAGATTATATACCATATTATTCAATTGTATTTTGATTTTCTTATAATAATAACCATAATTGTGTTTTTATTTCATATAAACTTTTTAATTTTTTTTGTTGAATAAATATTTCTTTACAAATTTATTAGAGAATCATTTTTTCTATAATAGTCAATTTATTTCTTCAAATATTTGTTTTTAATTATTTATTCCTCGATATCTAATATGATCTCACTGAAAATATTTTGTAATTTACAAACATATTATTAGCAAATGAAACTGAATTATATATCTTTTTGGAATTATATAATGTGTCAAAAATTCAAGGCGCTATTATATTTAATTAACTACTAAGTTAAAGTCGAATACTTTGGTTATCAGGAAACGAACAAGTTGCATTTAAAATAAATATCAATAAATTATATAATTATAAAAATAAGATAAAAAATAATAATTTGATAAGTCACTGATAATAATATGAAAATATGCAAACCACCATCGAACCGGTCCAAATTATTTATAATCGCAATTAAATTAAAAAAATTCTATGAATAGTTCTTTCTATACGAATTATATAATATTATATAATGTTAATAAATTTATTCAAATTTAATCTCAAATAAATATTCTATTACGAAGTGATATATATTGTCACATAGCATAACAAAATTATTTAAAATATTTAATTATATAAATATTTTATACCAATATTTTTACATTTATAATATTTATAATATAGTTTCAATAAAAAAATTAATTTGAAAACAATTTTAAAAACAATTTTAAAATAAAAAAAATCATTTGTTTATATTTTTTTGTTTTTAATGAATGTAAAATATAAACATTAATTGATTTAAATTCATTATATAATGGAAATAATGGCAAGTAACATGTTAATTTATAATATGAAATAAACTTTATAAATTCTATGAAAAACATTGCTTTATTTCTTGTAATGTCACTCTTGCAACTTCAATTTATTAATAAAGAAGTATTGAAATTAATAGAAGTATATTATATATATAATTAATAATCTACCGAATACATATGTGTTTATATATCTAATAATAATATTATTTTTGAAACAAATGAAAAGAAAAAAGTTTTAAGCCTACTAGAATAAATATTATAAAATAATTATTAATACGTAATACAGATAGCGATGCATAGATGCATAGTTTTCTATAAATACGACATCTGTGCAACTGATTTTATTGATTTTCATAGCCTTTAGTCAAAGCCTATGTTAATCAAAATAATCTATGACTTTCACTGGTTGTATAATTAAAATATTTATAGTAACAATGCTGATTTTATAAATATTAAATTGCATTTAATAACAGTATTTTGAAAACGACCTTACTCGCATCCGAGAGTACGTAATAAAATGTATTTTTCATATCCATTCCCAGTCTGATAATGTGACAAGTTTCGAACAATAAAACTAGACCTTTGCTTAATCAGTGAATTATTCCAACGCGTTCCGTAACCAAAACCCCGTGATATAATGCAACAACGACAGGGACGAATAATTATTTGCATACATTCTACAGTCGTGTGCCTATGTGTCCCCACAAATATACACAACTGTTAGCTTGGGTCTCCGTACAATGCCAATAATTGGCGAGCCCTACATGAATTTTTAAGCTGTAGCAAGATCTTTGTAATTACGATCACGTAATGAATACACTTCCACTTATTGTACGCGACAAACGACATGCGACTTAGTGAAAAGGCCAACTCGTGGTAATTGCTCAGGAGCGGAAATACAACTTTATGTATGGCAATGCATTTGAGCGTGTATGTACGCATATGCATATTAGCTTACGCGATTACGTTATAATAGAAAGGGGGGGGGCTCATGTAACAGCGTTTTTAGGAAAAGTAACTACCAAGCTGTTGATTATATGTAATTAATCGATCGATTTGTTTACTATTTAGAGCGGCGGTGATAACATATTCTAAATTGTCGGACTTGTCAGTAACTTGCGATATTTTGTATTATAAAATCAATTGAGTGTAATTTTATAGTATTCAAGATATTAGTACAAAACTGTAATTAACAATATTTAATATAAACGAAATATAAAATTTTAATTTATTTCACATATGTAAATTACATATAATTATAGTTTTTACTTACTATATATAATACGTATCATTAATAATATATATTTTAAATTACATACTTTAATGACAAAACATTTTAAATTATAAATTATTATTACATATTAAATTTAAATTATTTATATTATGTTTACATCATTTAATACTTATTTTTCGTCAATTTACTAATGTACGAGGTCGTTGAAAATGTTCTCTACAATTTTTTATTGTTTAATACATAAAGTTATAAAAATTAAAATGTGGGTACTGACTTTAACTTTTTAGTATCAGAAAACACGTCCTAAATAGAATTATAATTCATGGCAACGAATATTTAGATCAATATCTACTAGTTAATGGTGTTTTTTCATTAGACACATGTTTAACGATTTATCACGTATTATTTCTCAATTGACGTTGAACTTAAATCAACCGCATATTATTATCTTTCGTCATCATTTTGCAGTAGTAAATAAAGAAAAATAAACAATACAGTAAAAAAAGAAAAAATGGTCTATCAAAAATTCTTATCATACCACAAGTTTATCTTTTAACTTAATATTTAAAAGTAAGTTGCGTAATTTAGTAAATTATATAATAACTGAAAATCTGTTATTTATTAAAGAAAGATTTAATTTTAAACCTTTCCGAAAACGAGAGTTTATAGCTCATAAGTTTTAGTTCATTATTATTTAATTAGAATATTAACTAAAAATTAAAATTTTTTTAGAAATTTCTTAAAAATATTAAATAATATTGAATAATTTTATAAAAATATGCCGAAAGTTAAAAAAGTTAATGTATTCTGCATGCATGCCATGTTCTTCATAAAATATTAAAATTGAAATTACTTTGTAAATATATAGATAACATACATCTTGGAATTACTTTTGATGTTTTTAATTTTAATGTAAAGGTTAATTTTTGATTTAATAAATGCAATCAAAGGAAAATTAGTCTGCAAATAATTTATATGAAGAGCATAAAAGTATAAAATAAAACATGTTTATTATTACTTAACTACATGCGTGCTTAAAAAGTATTTGTACTGATAAACGATGGACATTTTTTATTAAAAAAAAAATGTTGACATTAGCACTGCATAAACAAGGAAAATCTTAGATGTATTTCGACAATGAAATTATTTTATAAATATTGATAGACAATAATTTTTATTAAAAAAAGATATAATTTTTATTTTATTTCAAAATAAAATATGAACATATCTGAAAGAAAAACTAGTCGGTTTTATATTAATTCTTCTTAATAGAATATTATTAAAAAAATATCACATGGTATGGTTATTAGATTTCGTCCTTTAATTAAAATAAAATAATAATTTCAATAAAAAGCACACTAAGCAGAATTTGTAGTATATCAGTATATGTAGTCAATCAGATAAAGCTACCTTTTCTATTTAACAATTTTTTTAATTTTAAGGCAATTATATAATTTAATAAGAAAAGAAACAAATTTTAGTAAATTTGTTTATATTTTTTATTCAAAACTAAATTTTCTTTTTCTTTAATACCCTTTACAAATCAACTAAATTTTATATAAATGAATTTGATTCACTTGATGATGTTATGATATACTTTTATCAAAATAAAGATATAATATTAATAATATTATTATTAACGAAGAAGATTATTATTATTTTACATTCTTATTATAAATATTTGTTATTGTCTTTTTATTAATTGTTTCCATTCCAAAGTATAAAAGTATTGTATGAAATAATATTAAATTCTATTTCTTTTCGTATTTTTATTTATTTATTATGTTAGATGTAATTTATTCACAAACGTTATCTACAAATGACATATTTTTTTCATTTCTTAAGTTAAATAAGTTGTATTAATAATATTTTCCACAATTTTTAAATGAAACTTTGTGATGTTAGTATATTTTTTTACTTATTTATTAAAATATTTGCCAAAAATTTATTAATTTATAAACACATACTATTTATATTTTATAATGTAATAATGTAATTATAAATAAAACTTAATTAATTAAACTATTATATAATAATATTTTATAAGATTATAAGTTAAATTACAAGATTGTTCACAATATACTTTTTGGATCGCTTCAACTATGTATAATTTATTTGGTCAATTTAAAACATTGTTTCTGTAATTATATTCTGTAATTTAAAAAAAATCTACGTTACGCAGCTTATTTATTTATATATTTATTATTTTTAATGAAATAGCTATTTCGTGTTTTCTTCAATGGTGCTATTTTTTATTTTGTGCCGTAAAACATTATATTTATTTTTATTGGCGCAACTGTAATATAAATTTCATTCATATACATCGCGACTCTTATAATTACTTAATATATCGTACTGAAAATAAACCAATTTTAAAATCGAATTCTGTTTACAGGCGTAAATTTATTCGTGCAAATAAATAATAATTGAAAGCGAACTACAAAAATAATACATTAGAAAGTCTGACTTAATAATTATTTAGTTATATATATATATATTTCATACAAGCTAAATACACTAATAAATGAAGATTGAAGCGTGTCCTGCAACTTTAAATGGCGCCAAATTCCATTAACAATTCATTATGACATTTTTTAGAAGTAATATTACAACTTAACTGTATGTTACACTGCAATCACATCTTACTACGCAACTTTAAATGTCGCCAAAATTTCGTACCTGTCAACATCCACTCCTCACATATACATATATAAATAAGACTTCTATCATTAAAAATGAAGTGACTTTATCTTCCTATGGGCTACATAACGTGACAACTTATTGAGGTAACTCAATAGTCATCATGGTAGGAGGTTCGGTGCCCGTGGGAGGCGCGGTCGAGGGCCGCGAAGTGCGCGGCCTTGGCGTGCGCGACCTCTGGTGTATCAACGACGCGTCCATCCTGGGCCAGGGGTGCAGGCGGGCCTTGGTAGTGGGTCGAGGCGTGGGTCTCGACACTACTGCTGCTGCTCCCGTCATCCTCGTCGGCACTGTTACCACTGTAAGAAGCGCCGGAATAATAATCATCGCGGTTGCCGGCGAAACGCGATGAAGCTTGGCTGAAAGCGGCAAAATGCGCGGCCTTGGCCTGTGCTACCTCAGGTGTGTCCACCACTCGACCCTGTATTAACAATTTCCAAGCCAATTATTTGGTATACTATAGGTAATTTTATGATAGCATTTCATAAGTTAGCATGTATTTACAATTGTATTTGCATGTTTAGTACCATTTCTTTTGGGACCAATACAAATTTACGCCCATGAAATACGTAAACGTGCTTATATATTTCATGAGCACACTAAATTATTAACGCAAAAAAATTTGAAATAACTTATAAATGTATGTTTTATAATACTACTTGCTTTTTCAACTCTTCTAAGGATATGTATATTTTCAAATTGCATGGCTTTCTTATATTTTGATTCTTCGATATGTATTATATGAAGAAAAGATAATGAGTGGCGAATACTAGCTATTGATGAATACATTACTACATTCTTATATCATACGTGATCTTAAACCATTAAGGCGTGACAAATTTACGATTACGCTTAAAAATGTTTGACTAGATCAATCATTAAAATACTTTTTTTAAGATAATATAGTTTTATAAAATTGTGATAAAGACAATAAATTAAATTTAAAAATAATTAAAGCTACTCTAATAGTTTTTAAAATTAAAAAATCTTTACTCATTAAAATAAATTTAACTGGTCGCTCCAAATCATATAAATTTATTCTTGATTTTAAAATTTCAAAATAAAAGTGTATTTTTTTTTTAAAATTAAAAATAAATCAAATAGCGGTTGAATTTTTTATATGAAAACTAGGAGCATATTTTGGTAATCATTTTAAGCAAAATCATAAATTACGTAAAAGATTCCCCATAATTATTACGTTAACATTGCATTATTTAAGTATTGTTTATTAATGAAAATATTAGTAAATATTGTACTAGTCTCACTAACCAATTTATAGAGTAAATCTATATATATTTTTTGTGTATGAAGGGGGGGTATATCCACGGGCATAAAATATAGAAATGTAAAGAAAACATTCAAATTATTAATTAACATTTGCATAAAAATAATTTGAAAAATTTCTCAAATAGAGAATACTACATTTATTATATTATTATAAATTTAAACATTAACTATTAATCTGATATTCGAATTATTCATAAATAACATAAAGATTTAATTTTTTATTATACAAATTTATATATTCATTTAGTGTTAACCGACTCATTTTCAAGTGCATGAAGAAATTGCAATAAACATGAAATTTAAAGTTTTTAAGAGTAATGTGATTAAAAAAAATGTCAAAATTTAGTATTTGTGGTAAATAAAGTTGAAGAACTAGTACAAAAATAATTTATTTAAAAAAATACTACTTATCAACTAATAACATAAATTTAAAAAATCTATTTATTTTATATTTATTTATTTTATTTTCATTATTTTTTATAAATTTTAATACATAATCATTCACTGATTATGCAAGATGAGAAAATTCAACAGAAAAAAAATTGCAGTTAATAAATTGGTTTTTTGTGGCATATTAAAAGATTTCTATTAGACAAGTAATTTAGAGTTAGTCACAATGTTATTTCTCCAACTTCAATTCAGATAAATATAAATATTAAGTCATAGCATGCAATAGTATTGTAAATAATTTAATGTTTTTAATAATTTTTTTATTAGTTATAAATTACTTATAAATTGAATAGTTATAAATAATTTAACAGATAAAATTTTATTCTTAAAAGGATACTTGTTATAGTTAAAATGTACTAAATTATAAATTATAAAAATCCATCGTTTATCAGAAAATTAAATATCACCGCATTTCAATCATAAAAAAGCGTAAGTGTAAAATTTATTTCAAGAGTTTATGTAAATTCATTTAAAATATATAATTTACTATGAAAATATATTAATTATATTTGAAAGCATCTAAAAGTTTTCCTTTTTGCATTATTTAATTAATAAAGAATAACAAATTTATTAATAAACACATGCAAGGCATCTAAAAGTTTTAATTTTTCTATTAATTAATTAATAAATAATAACAAATTTATTTATAAACTCATTTTTCAAATGATTCTTTTTAAATATTCATTTATATAAAATATGAATATTGTTTAAAATCTCAACGAATAAAATTCTTATTAAAGAAAATATAAATTTTATAAGAAATATTCTCTTTAAAAAAATATGAATATATGATTCTTCTATTTATAAAAATAAGTAACAATTATTATATTATATATAAAATTCAATATACATGTATATATATACTATATACAATACAATATACATCCTATGTGAAAATAAATATTTAACATTGAAGAAAAGATAAATACCTGATTTTCCACTTTTATATTTCTTATATTGAAAAGTTATATCCATCGAAATTAAAAATAGTTATATTAATTTTTTATAATGAATAATAACATATAAGAAGTGTATTTGAAATATCCTAATTTTAAGAGTACCACTAATCTTTTAATAATGTTATTCTTTTACAAGCTTTTGAATTTTATGAATCAATGAATCATATTTTTTGTAGTTTGTTTGATATATGTAAACCTATATCAAATATTAATTTATATTTTACTTTTATTAAGGACAGCTTCTGTATATATCGTACCTATATATTCTTCTATAAAAACAATATAAATTATTTTAAGTAAAAACATATAATTAGTGTAAATATTAAATAAACATGTATATTAAAAACTATAATTCATTATTGTTTTTAAATAATTATAATTTATTGGTGTTAGTAAGAGTGAATAAATTACGTGGTTTGTGATTTATTACATGCCATGATAAATTTATAAATGTATTTAAATATATTTACCGTTTTCAATGAATTGTCAGTTTCAATTATGACTTATTACTCGGTAAAAAAAAAAAAAAATGAAAACAAAAATCTTGAAAAACTACACGAAACGATTTAAAACCTTATAAAGCCATATTTGGAATGATGTCTAGTACCAATGTTAACAAAATGAAACGTATAAGAATTCGATAATGTGATTGAGAACAAATTTTATTGAAACTTTAGTTAAAGTAAAAAAGCTTAATTAATTAATGCAGATAAATTAAATACATAAAAAAAAATAAAAAATGATTTCTATATTAAATATATAATATGTAATAAACCGGTAAAAATAAATTTTATTAACTTAGTATGTCATATTAGTTACACATGCAAATCTGTGTTGATACTTATGCAATATTGAGATTTAAATAAGTACATTAGCATACATAATGAAATAATAGCTTCTTTCATATTCATTATTTATTGCTATTTTATCTTCTTAATATATTGTACTATAATTTTGATATACTTGTAAAAATAATCTTGTAAAATTTATAACAAAATTTTATATTAATAAAACTTTAGAATTTGTAGTCACTTAGATATTATAAAAAATAATTATTATAAACTAAAACATTTTTAGAAAATATATTGTAAGCATATATTAATAAAAGAATCAAATTATAATTTAATGGATTCTATAAGTGATAAAAAAGGGATTCTACGTGTGAAATACAATATTTGTAAAATGAATAACAATTTATAATTTAAAATTTAGTATAATATTTGTAAAAAGTGAAATTTTTTACAAGACATGTATTCTTCTGTACTAGATGAACATATATATTTCAGGATAAAAAATTTTCTAGCATTCTTGAGTTTTTATGAAATCTAGATACTGAAAAAATGTGGTTCGCCGATAATTTTAATAAAATATTCCATATTGGTAAACGATATAGAACCGAATATAAAATTTGCACTACTTAGCAATCCAACAAGCTATTAAAGAAACATTAATTTTTCGTTTTATTTATTGTACAATATGTATCCTTAATGCTTTTTAATCTAAAAAATAAACCCATAATTCGTTATTTTAAATTTTAATAATTTAACGTACTCTCGCATCGAAATAATATATAATAGGTAACATTTAGAAATAATGAAAAAAATAATATCAGCTTATAAAAATTCTAAATGATTTCAATGGCCACAATTAATTTACAGTTTAAATAATAAACGAACTTGGAACAATAAAAGAACAGTGTTAGAATATCTAATGTTAATATATTTGCAAAAGCGAAACAGGAAAAACTCATAACACTTTAATTTATTACATACTCTTATATTGATTAATTTAAAATCAAAACTTATTTTTTTCAATAATAATAATACTTGGATATGAAAATAATATTGTTTCGAAACATATGTTCACTTTACATTTTTATGTTTAACGATTCATAAAATATTTATGAATAATTCATAATTCTCTTTTTAATGTAATAATTCAATTAAACATTTCCACGAAACATTATAAATTTGTTTAATGTATGCATTATCAAGAATAGACAATTTCTATATATTTCTTATCATTTAAAATGCACGTATTATGTATAAAGAAATTTTAAAAAGTCCAATGTACGAATATAAAATAATAATTAATTTAATATTTACTATAAATCTGTTTAAAATCAAATTTTGTTATAATATATTTTTCATATGACTGGTTATGTTAAAAAAATATATAACTTTTCTTAAGTATTTATGTAATATTTTCATTCGTTTTTAAAAAAGTTTTTATTTAAAATTTTAAAGTGCTATTTATCTTTTGATAAAAATTAATGTTTTTTGCAGAATGGGAAGTCTGTTTTAATGATTCTTAATTTTAACAAATTATTTATACATTATCGATAAGTTTACAAATTATATGAGTCTTGTTCTTTTATTATTTCACATTAAATTAATTTTGTTGGCACTTTATTAGATTTTTTTTGGAAATTTTTAATTATAAATAGATAATGGAAACTGTTATATTTAAGGTTTAGGTCAAAATTGCTACATTCTTTCAATTAATAATTATTGAGAAGCGAGAATTATATAAATCTACGTTTAAAATAAAAAAAAAACTTTGTTTTACACAATAAACTCTAATATTAATTTTGCATGAAAATAAATAAGGAAGATGTCCTCAGCAGAGGATATCAGAGCATCATTGTTGAGGTCTTGTATTTAGTCTTAATGAATTACCTATGTAAAGTCTAAAGAAGCGTTTATAATGTAGAGTCATATGTAATTATATCAAAGTAAAGCCTTTCGTCTTAGTGCACACTATTAATATATTAATATAGATCTTACATCATGGTCCAAAGGAGCGGGTGGTCCACGATAACCATAAGATCCATGTTGTACATTGGTGCTGAAGTAACTTGGGTTAGAGTAGACGGAAGCCCCAAGAGCAGATAATAACTCTCGATTACTCGGACGTCCGTGGTGATGGATCGATCGGGATGCTAATTCGAAAGCCGCGAGATGAGCAGCTTTGGCCCGAGTTACTTCCGGGGTATCAACGACGCGTCCGTCTTCGCCGACTGGAGCCGGTGCGGAAAGCCTTCCGATATAATTGCGATGCTGCGCCTGAGAAGACAGTGCAACTACCAGCAGACATACGAGACACACCTTCATAAGAAAAAACTAGTTTTTATTTTAAAGCTATAAATAGGGGAGCAACCTTTCTATATGACTTTTACTGCTATGCGATTAAGGGCAATGAGATGAGTAATAGGAAATAATGTATATTATAAAAAAAGAATTAACTATAATCATAGATTTTAATGGATATAAAGTACCGTGCTCCATGATATTGATGAAGCTTCGTATGTCATTGAAATTACAATTTTTTTAATCACAAATTATTAGCCATCTATGCTATTTGTTTATACTTGTATGTGTTGCTGACTTTATTTATATACAATAACCAATACAACTTTATAAAATAAATTTCAAATTATATTTTTAAATGTCTGTGTAAAGGGAAATTTCACTGAACTGATTTTTTTAATAATAATTTTACAATACATTATGTTCATATATTTTAGAAAGTAAAAAATAAACTTCGTAATAAAAAAAGTTAGAAAATAGCGCCTTTATTAAAGCTCCCTACTTTTTAATTTATATATATATATATATTTTTTTTTGTATATTTGAATAGTAGAAATAAAAAAAAAATTAAAATATATTGTAAATCGTAGAAAAATTTAAAGTCACAAACTTTAATATGAACTTACATATCTTAGAAAGTTATGAAAGAAAAACTATTAATAAATACTAAATATTAGTATTTATTAAGTTATTTATTGCATTCGTATTTTTTGAAATTCTACGGTTAGTTAGTATTTCTGAGAGCTTACAATATTCATTAAAAAATTTTGTGGGAATCGTAAGTAATGAATGAGTACACTCACTGACTTTCCATTAAAACTGATTTTGCAATAAGTGTTGATGAGTTTCGCTATGAAAGTAAGCATTCTTGTTTCTTGTTGTGTTTAGTCAATATTCATTAATGACAATCGTGGTACTTAATATTTAAATTTATATTTACATAGAAGTGTGAATTTTTTTTAATGAATAAAAAATAATAAACTTTATTAGTTAATAAGCGTTTGATACTGATATAAAAAAACGATATTGTTTGTACTAGTTAATATAATAATTAATATGAATTTAATGTAATATTACTTGTTATTGGTAATTTTATGTTACTAAATAAACGTTTATTACTTCTAATTCATATTGTTCAAAAAATTTTTAAAAATATAAAAAAAAACAGGGCAAATATAAGGCAAAAAATATCGTAAGAGTTTTATTGATTTTATTTTGAAAGTACAAATTAATATATTAAATTTCAAACAAAAAAATGTTAATACTTAAATATTGATATCAATACTATTATATTAACAGTATTTTAGAAATATAAAATATTACATAATGAAAATGAAAGGTAAATGAACAGTAATGCTTTACAATACTGAATAATTATATTGATTGATACTATTCATTTAGAAATCATTAAAATATCACCCTTTATATTTTATTTTTCTATTCTACCTGTTTACCCTTCTATTCAAAAGAAATCAGAACGAATGAGAATACAAATAATAATATAGTTTCAAGATAGTTTTTTGAATAAAAAGTATATCACTCACGATAAACTCCATACTCGACTTGTCGTATTCAAAGTTACTAGAGCCACTAAAGCCACGGATTACTTTTTGGATTCTGACGCTAAAGGGTCCTCGGTTGCCTTTATATATCTGTCAACAGTCACAATAATTATTACTCAATGTGCGATTGTTTCCAATGAGTTACCCAGGGCACAAGTGGTCCCCAACAATATTCAATGAACCGGGAAATCTCGTGGAACTATATACGAACGGTTTGGGGTTTCATAGCTTGAGCGTGAAAGTTATGCGACACACCGGAAAGAGATCGATTTAGAAGTGTTGCACCCGATTTACTCGTATTTATTTCCAATTTATTTTCTTGAAATTATCGTGGTAACAATTGAGTTATAATAATAATACAGGGATACATTTATACACGCTTTTATAACAGTACTTAACTCAAATAGTAATTGAGCATGGATGTAACATACTTGAAATAAACTTTTTTTCTCCTCTGTATCTTTTTGTTGAGATATCAGATTTACAGAGTACATAAATAAAGAATTAAACATTTAAGTTTTTACAAATCTCTCTCTCTCTCTCTCTCTCTCTCTCTCTCTCTTCCCCTATATATATATATATTATTATTATTATACACATGATTTATATACATATATATGGAATAATAAAAAATTTTTTACTTATGTATATGTAAAGTACGTGTACATAATATATTCAATTAACAAACGTATTGTTACTTAATTCATTGGAATTCTGACATTTCTTTATAAATTGTATTATACGCTTTACAATTAGAAATTTTCAATTAGGGAATAAATTATTTTTATTATATTTTATTCCAAATAATCATGTTATAAATTAATAATATAAAATAAACTACAGTATTATTTTACAATTGAATTTTAAAGGAATGGATAATAATACAATAAAAATTAAATGTAATTATAAAATTAAAATAAAATTATACTGATTTATACTATCATTAACCACAGTTTTTTAATATTACTGATTTTATGCAATTTTTAGAACGATTATTCTTACACAACGATTTGAAATAATTTATCGAAAGTTCCTTCAATAATAATAAAAGTTAAATTTTCGGTTTCATTGCACTAACAAAAAATATTATAATATCTATATACATTATACTTTATAATAAAATTCGATTCGTCACATACATGTTGGTTAAAAATACATTACTAACTACTTAATATTAATGTTACATTTTCTATGACCCAATAATTATTTTACAATCCATTATTTTCAATAGGTAATGAAACCATAGAATTTATACCATAGAATTTTTTAAATCAAATATGCTTACTGTATATAATTTAAAATAGGATTATGTATTCATGAAGAAAGTAAATTCAATTTAAAATTCTATTAATAAAATTGGTACAGAAGTTCTTGGCACTAAATTTATGATAATGATATAGTATGACCATTCATTTTAATTGTTATTTTCATACCTTCTTACTTAATTTGAGCATTTACATATTTTAATTTTTTTAATGATGAAGAAATTCTATTTCCATGAATAATTATTCCTCATATTATTAAATCTTTTTGATGCAAACATATACTTAATAAATAGTATGCTTTATAATTCACAATAATTTAATACATTAGATTAAAAAAAAAATTATACCTTAAATATCAATATAATTAAATACATTAAATTTTGAAAACTGTTCTAATAATAATAATTGACTATATATTTAGTGAAATGATATTTTAATTACTAATTGTTATTTATGGTAATCTATTATTTATTATTCTCTCATTTTTAAATTATGTTTTATAATATACATATAAAAAATATGTAACGTAGAATTAACATCTTTATAAAGAAATATTAATTTTTTTTTTATTATTATTGTGAAAAATATTTTTATAATTAATCTAAAAATATTTTTGTTCTGTTATTATTTCCTTTCTTTATAATATTCTCAGAGGAAAATCAGAACAGATCTTGAAACAAATATATTATACTTTTAATTTTAGTATATTAATATATCTTAATGTTATTTATAATATATTCAAATTTAATATATCAATAATTCATAAATGGCTTTCGATTTGTTAAATGTATATTAAACACAATTTATATTATGTCTTCCATTATTAAAAATTAACAAATAATTGTAACAATTTATTGAAAATGGTAATTTTGTTATATAGAGGTAAATGCAAAATTGAATCTTTCTTATTGTATTTTTGTCCGCAAAATTAAAAAAATTACCATTAAAATCTTAGCAAGTGAAAGGAAAAATAACTAAAGCCAGTCAAAGATACTATTCTTTACTATAGTAAATACCTATTGCGTATCTCAAACTATTTCCTTTCACTCGATATAATATTAATACTCATTTTTTAAATAGTATGAATTCAGAAAAATAAATAAATAAAATACACAAGGATTTTTTATTACTAATTGTATTATATAGTCTAGTTTTATTCTTTAAACTGGTACTAAATTTCAAGTACGCTACTTATCACAACTCGTAATTGCAGCTTCATAATTTAAGAAATAATACATTACCAAATATTTAAGAATACCAAATCATTTAATATAATCAAAGTTCTAAACATAAAATGGAGCAAAAGATAAAACAACAAATACATTATTCTGTCAATTTAAACTATTGATGAATGCGAATGAAATATATACTTTCTCAGACTAAGTAGATTACATATACATGTAGCTAAGGAGGTAACCTGATTTATAATGCATTCAAATTTAATTGACGCACAGATGAATTGTTTAAATCATAATATATTACCAATAGACGCTCTACATGATCTCCATATTTAATATACTTGATACCATTGTTTTAGTAAACACGCGAAAACTGTTTAAAATTTTTCTCATAATATGAAAATATCCCTAATTAAATTAAGTACATGATTTATAATCGAGCAATTAAATGTATTATGTTACACCACCTACATGTCGCCGCTCAATTAAGGCACAGTAGCGCTTGATACCAACTTTACCAAGCGTTAATCGTTGCGTTGTCTTTCTATCGGAAAGTCTTTCGTAAACACCCACCCGTAACATCAAATAATGCAGTAATACGCTACGAAATTCTCTGGTTTTGTTTTACACACGTCATGCGTCAAGGATTTCAAACAACGTACGATATATATCTTGATATGATAGAGTTTACTTTGCATTTTTACTACATATCATACAGGCATAGGCTATTGACGAAAACTTTGTATGTTATTTGTGAGTTTAAAGTTTGCATACCCAAATATTATAACAAAATTTTATTACAATAAATATACTATTTTTGTCCCATTACAAGTTAGTTTCTAAGAAGTGCTGATATCATTGCCTTATTATTACATTGTGATATTACTTCTATTAATCACAGTTCTCATTTATATCTTATAAGGTCAATAAAGCATTAATATCTAAAGTACATTTTCAAAAATCAAATCGAATAGAATGATGAAATATTATCTAGTTAATTATTACATTCACAATACAATGCAGTATATTACATAAATAAATCTAAGTAGATATGCATTTAAATTTTATTGAAACTTCTTCACAATAACAAATATTAATTTTCATGTTAGCATGTCAAAGAATATTTGTTACTTTAAATTATAGAAATAAAATAGCTTGCTTAATAATATAAATTTAATCTCTAATTTTATCATATACAAGTATTAATTTTTTAAAATAATTTCAAGAAATTATAATAAGCCAAAAGTATAATATTAAAAAGTTCGGTATAAAATTAATTTTTCAATTTTTTAAAATTATTACTTAACATCACCGTTTATAAAAAGGGTTAACTTTTAAATCTATTTAAAAGCTGATAGGTGAATAATATATGTTTATATAATAAAAATTATAATTAATTTGTTAATACGTAATAAATATTTTGAAATTAATTACTTCATAGTTGAAAATATATTTGGAAATTATTGAAGTGAAATAAAAAATGTAATAAAAAATAATTTGTATTCGTCTCATTCATCAAGTCCAGAATGTATTAAATAAAACTTACTTTTTCAAATTTTATATTAATATTCTTTACATCCACATGCTAGTGAAGCTCCTAAATAATTTATATTAAAATTTCTTAATAATGTATTCTAGAAGAAAATCAAAGTGTCCATAAAGTTTTATATCATTTGCGTTACTGTTTAAGACAAAAAAAAATGAAAATAATTTTATAAATATCAAAATCATTATTAAATTTTGATTTATTGTCAAATTTTGTTTTCAATCCTGTCATTTTATATTTTCCCAGCAATGATTTATTACACGTTATATTTTTACTATTGTATCAAATTTTTACTATTTATTTATATTGTTTTACTGTTTTTGATTAGACACGGTAAATTAATATAATATGTTTTATTATAACTAATTTACTTTATTTAAAAATATATTAATTTTTTACTCAATAACTAAAATATACTAATATTTTATTTGGTCAAATATATTACCTGAGCATAACATTGAACTTGAGAGGTTTACTTGATTACGAAACATAACAGCATTAAAAATCGCATAATCACATACCAAAGAGACATAAAAGAATTAATTAAATAATCAGAAACTCCATAATTGTAAGATTTACATTAAATAGAATATATGGTGTAAGATAACATGATTATATAATTTAATAATTTAATCAAATCATTCAATAAAATTGAAAAGATCGTAATATTTAATATAAAACAAAAATAACTAAATCAACTTATTGTTTTACCGTACAATTTGATTGTGTGCATATTTGATTGTCGCTGATAATCAATTACATAATTCGAGTACAACCAAAAACAAGCGCTAGAATTTTAGAAAGTGTACAGTATATAACAAGAAATTTCAATGACAATCTCGTGCATCAATATAAATTCCGCATTTCAAATAAAAATATAAATTTACACTTACCAGATAAATGTTGCTACACGTGAACTATCACCTTTTATGTTTATCGCAAATATATTGAACATTAATAGTTTTATTTAATACAAAGCCTTGCTTCTAACTTACGTAAATGTTTTATGACCGCGCATTCATTTAATATTAATACTGTTTAATGTTACTGAGTTTTATTTAACCTCAAGTACATTGCTTAAACTATATATATATATATATATATATAAACAATTGTCTTCACATTCATAAAATCACGAATATTTGCTTATAGGAAGATATCGAATAGTGTCGTAGTCTTCAATAATAACAATATTATGAAAATAAATATACAATGTTATCAAAAGTTCAATTATAATCCAAATTTCCAATTATTTTTTATGCTTTTTCAAATCTTTATTTATCATTTTTCCATTACTAAATGTATAATTAGATAATATATTTTCTTACATGATGTATTTTGTAATCTATATTTACATTTATTTATTTAATCGTATTTCAATTTTATAATTGATATTTTTTAAATAGTATATTATTAGTATATATTATTAGTATATATTTCAAATGTTATAATAGTTTGAATGAAAGATAACTTCAAGAAATGTTCAAAATAAATTAAAGCTCAATTCAAATAAAATACTTTCTTCATTAAATGTACTTCTTACTCATGTTTTTAATAGTATTCAAATATTTGTGTGATTTAATTATTTAAAAATTAAACTGTAAAGTTAAATATATAAATTGACTATATAATCTAATAAAGCAAATATTATCTTTTAGAAAGAAAAAATAGCTTATTGGATAGTGAATTTAAATAACTAAATTATTCCACTTTATAAGTAAAACTCACCATAATTAACATACTTAAGTATTTGATAATTATTGTTCTAATTTTAATAACAATTAGGTATACGTATTAAAGATAGTTAAAGATTAGCAATAGTAATATTAAAAGTTTTATTATTTATTATGATTGAAATTTAATAAATATATTTTAGACTCAATCAAATCCTTGTAAATAGTTCCTGAATTAGTTAACATTTTATAATTAGAGCGAATTCATATTTCTGTCATATTGCTTTTCGGATAATTATAAAAGATAAATTTTTTACTTTTATTTTAAAGGTTAAGGATGATGCTGCTTGAAATAGTGTAATAGTTCACAAAAAACTTACAGAGTATTGCAAGACTATAGATATCAAAAAGAAAAATTGAATTAGTCAACAAAAAAAAAAAAAAAAAAAAAAAACAATTAATCAATAGAGAAAAGTGCAATTTTTATTTTAAATTGAGTGACGCTGAAAAGACTTTGATAAGAAATTTCAATGATATAAAGCTTGATATATTAAAAAATTGGCTCAATTAAAATTGACATGCATTTTCAAAAATATTATTTACAATAACTCAATATCTAATGTTAAATAAAACATAGTCATTGTAATTAAAATTCAAACTATCTGTTATAAAGAAAATATAACTTCATTTGCTGGTTATTATCTACTTTCACCCTTATTGGGTAGGCATGAACTAATTACATATTTTATCAGAATTGACCATTTGTTCGTAAATATCAAGGAATGACGATTAATAAATACACGTGAAGATGAAAGACCATAATCTGTCACAATATATGTATCTTTAGAGAAGGCAAAATGTTGGAGCAGCATCCAGAATTGCAGCGATTGTCCCCTGATTATGGACTAAAGTCAGCTGTGGTAACCACGAACGACCTTCGCAGAAAGGACGAAACGTCGAGCTAGAAGGAGGCAAATTTTTCATTCTGCTCTGTATTCCGCAAATTCCTGTTCGTCTACGTCCATACATTCACGATGGGGTTGTAGTTATTATAGACGTAAATATGTAAGATGTTGTTGTGCGCGGTTAGCCGGGACGATTGCATAATAGCGTGTAGAATATCGTGGCCGGGAATGCCCAACTGCCTTACGTTCGACCGCCCATTGTCGTAATGCAATTTCGCTCTTACTATAATATGCAAGAGCCCGTGCGAGCTCCGTTTTTTTCTACAATTTCACTTTTTCCTTTTGCGATATATTTCTTATGCTTTCGCGCCTCTTTATGACCGTTGTGCAAACAATTAATTGATAAAAACTATAGGATTCTCGCGCTTTGGAGCAACGTGATCAATGCTCTCTTACAATTCACGATGTGTAATTCAATTTTCTTTGTCATGTATAATTAACCCCGTTAATATTCTTTGAATTAAACAAACTATTTCACCTTACTACTTATGAAGGTGAGCTTGTTAACAGCGATAATTATACATTGATTTTTTTATTACATTTAGACTATTTGTAGATTTGTAGGTAAATTTTATGCTTTAATCTATAAACATTTCAATACGACGACAATTAATATCTTAAATAGTCCGTAGCTGCCAAGCTTTTATTATTTGAAAAACATTAGCACCTAGTGAAGAAAATTAAAGCAATAAATGTTGTAATTGTTGCATTAAAAACAAATATCATTAATTATAATACAAAAGAAAAGAAGCAGTGATCATTATTTAAATAATTATTTAGTAATTTCGACTAGATATAAAATTTATTCACATTTAAAATATACTAGTTTAAGATTAATTTCAATTTTAAAGTAAGAATATACATTAAATAAATTAATAATTAAATATAATTCAAGAACATTCACAGCTATTAGTTAAAATTCATATAATTAGAAGAAAACAATTTTAATAAAATCTAATCTATAATTAAACAAACTATTATTTTCAATACCTATAAATACGAATTAACTGGAGATAAAGAGATATAAATAGATAAACATTTTGCAGAATTTTACCTCTCTTTAATCTCTTTAACGGCTAATAAGATAAAGCATAAATTGCGTTATAAATACCAGGATTTGATCTGGTTATATAACCATTTTATGTTTTGAAGCTTGTGCTACTATATAAAATTATCTTATGCACAGGTGACACATAAGTAAAATTGAAATATAATTTATTTCAATATAAAATATAATTGGTCCATTGTAACAAATTTAATTGACTTTTTCTAAATGAAAACATCTACTAGCAGTTATTTCAAAGTTCAATTATATTTAATGTGTAAATTTTTTTTTTCCACAAAATGATTGACACTAATGTCATATATTTATTACATAATATACTCTATCATAATAAATATCAAATAAGCATATTTTATATTCTATGCTTTATACATTGAGATATTCAAATTATGGATTACAGGCTTTCAAAGCTATTTTAGCTTAACTAGACAATTTAAAAATTATCTTGATAATTCCAGGGCTATTTAAATAACTCAAATATTAAATATTTAAATAAATAAAAAATGTAAATAATAATGATTAATTTGTAATATTTAATATTAAATTACTATTGTAAATAAAAATTAAACTAACTAAAATGTTAAATATATTAATATCGTCTACCAGAATTTGAAATTATTTTAAAATAAGTTTTGACTACTCATTCATTACGAAATCTGTATAAACAAACAGCCTATACATTTTGGTTAAATTATATATCATTTTAATTTAAACTCAATTTTAGCGATTATGAAATAGAATTCCAAAATGGTAGCTTATAATTTTTATGGAAAATAAAACATAATTAGAAGCTAACAGCCACATAAGTGTATGTAATTATGTAGGTGAAAATACGGTAATATGACTATTCCAAAGTGTTTAAAATAAAATCAAAATATAAACTTGACACATTTCTATATAAATATATTTATATTTTCCGCATCACTTTTACAAATACTACTGTATGCTTAATATTAAATTAATTTTTACTTTTAACTCATATATATCATATTATATACCATTGCAGTTAATACAATTTTGAATAGATGTATAATAAATTATACGTTGAAAACTATACAAATAATAAGAATCCTTATATATCATTTATTACGGAAATTGTATTTGTTATGAAATTTTAATTTCTGATACTAACATTTTTCTTTAAATTTTCAACTTCGTATCTTCCAAGGTAAAATTTTATATTTCAAGAAAATGTCCATTCCTTATTCTCTATAAGATTTATACTCTATAAAATTTAAGATCATAAATATCTGCGACATCAATACATATGTTACAAAATACACAATAAACACGCGCGCGCGCTCATATGTGTGGGTGAATGTATGTATGTATAACAATAGTAATTACATATAAAATTTCTAATTAAAATAACTAGAGATAATGTTTTCCTGTGTAACTTAAACAACAATAGAATTTTAACAATTCTAAAATTTTATAAAAAAAAAAAAAAAAAAAAAAAAAAATTATAACCTATAAAAATAATAGATTTTGATTTCCATATTAAATGTAACAGCTTTTATTTATTACATCAAGTACAAAGACTTTATGCAAAGAACAATTATGAAAGTTGTGTAACATATGAAATTACGACTGCTTGATTTGTTATTATCATATCTTAAATTTTTTTTTCTTGAAAATTTACCAATAAAAAAATGACAGTAAAAGATGAAAACAAAATATAAAATATATAAATATAAAAATAAAATAAAGTATTTCAGTTAGACTTTACAATAACATAGTACTCAAAATTTTAAAATAAATATGTAGCAGTAATTACTTGATTACTTCTGTTTTCTATGTACGCAACGCCTAGTATTTTGCCAATTCTATTTAAAACTGCGACTTACGGTTATAAATTAAATAAATATCCTACTCGAAAAAACTCCATAATTTCCGCTTTTCGCGGTATTCCCGAAAAGCGCATAGAGTGCAAAGTGAATAAAAGCCAATCGACATTGTATGAAAAATACATATAAAATGTAAACGAGGTCACAACTTCGTCAATATTACAAAGGCGTACGTATGGGCGAACGCGCCCACTTTCGCACCCTTCTTACATCAAAACATTCCACTACTTCCTTAGTATTACATACTCAACATACTTCTAAAATTGTGGCCGCTCATACACACACGTCAAAAACTACGCGCGATATAATTTCGCTTTTACAGTGGTGGCCTATCGAAACTTGCCTTTTTTCAGTTTCTCCTTTTCCTTTCCACTATCACACCCACTGGCGTCCATTCTTTATAGTTATTCTAGACTTATTTGCCTGCGATCATTGACTTTCTCCACACAAAATTATCAATTCTTAATGTAAAATTAAAATAATATAAATCTTCAATTTGATTAATTATTTCAATTTTCATCGAATTAAGAGCATGTACTTCACATATAAAAAAAAAACAAATAAATTAATTAAAAAAATTTTCGCGTATCTACCCATACTCGTGCCCATATCTCTATGTGGGTGGCTGTGAGCGTAGTTATAGATACATGCACATGTAATTTTTAATCCCATACGTAATTATAAAAAAAAATCATTTGAGTCCACTCAATTTTTAGCATGAAACATACGGTTAAACTTATTTTATATCCATTTCTCGAACTTTCTCTCTTACAATCTAATAGAAAATTTTTTTTTCTATTTCATGTTAATTAAACGAAAATTGTCTTAAAATCATATTCCTTTAACTTAAAAATATTTGTCAGACATTTTCGTTTATATAACTCTAAATAATAATATGCATTGTACTTTTAGTGAAAATTAATTATAATGTTTATCAAATAAGTGTAATGTATTGATGCTATTTACGAACTTGTACCCATTTGCTATATAGAAATTATATTTTTAATCTATATTACGCTTACATGAATCATCATTAATTTCTAGTTAAATATTATTCGTTTGAAAATTATAACACGTATTTAAAAACATAATGCTCGTATTTTCATAAAATACATTTTATGTACAAAACTTTAAAATAATAAATATTAAAAAAATAAAAATATATATTCATTTATAAAAGTGAATACGAAACCAGATTATTTTATAATCATGTATATGAGTAGTATAATTAATTTTGCATTTCTAAAAACAAAGAAAATTTATTATCAAAGATATTTTTCGAACTTGTAGTAAGAAAATAATAGTGAATGGTTCCGATTAATACAGCTTGTATAAAACAGTTATATAATACTGTATTATTAAATAATATATTTACATATGTACCGATTGCTATTAATTAGTAACATGAAACTTCAAAAATAAAAAAATATACATCTTAGAAGGCAATAAGTTTTTTCAATATTTAAATATCCAAAGAAAAGAAAACATAGATTTTCACATTAAAATTTTTTCTTGAAATAAATTAACATCCTTAGGATTATTTTATTACATTATTTTATTAATATATGATTATTTTTATTATTAAATTTATTTATAATACTGGAATACATATCAAACTTAATTAGTATTTAATTATTAAAGAGTAATACCTTATAAATTTTAGTTAAATTTATTTTCTAAAGGAAACTGTATATTACTAAATTGTATTACTCAAAATCTATATGGACAACTATTAATTTTATTGCAACTCTTGTTTGATTTAAAAAATTTAATTTATTTTAAATTGAAGTATAATTTTCAATTTAATTTAGCACAATTCTTGAGTATGAAATTAAAAAACAAATCAATAAAAATAAGACGAATAATTGATATATATTAACAAATTTAATAATGAACATGAATTCAACATTTTTACTATTGAAAGTATTTTTTATCATTCTAATATCTGTAATGTTATAACTATTATTACTCAGCCATATAAGTATATATTCTATAAATACAGCATATATTGAATTATTATGTATTATAGTAATTTTAATTATCAAAAATGATTAATTGAAAACAGACAAATATTAATAAAATATTTAATAAATTTTTTAATTGATTATTTAATATTTTGTCCTATCTATTATTATTCAGTAGAATACTTTTTTTAATAATAAATGAATTCCCTATTATTAATTATAAATATTAAAAACTTAATAAAATTTCAACTTTATTTTTAATTTAGATATTTCAAGATTTTTATATGTATTTTCACTCGTATTTCAATTTTAAAAATGTATATTTATAATATATTTAGTCGTGACCTTATTGTTTACGTAAGAAATTACTAAATCATCTACTTAGTTTAAACCAAGTTTCCTATGTTATAACCATTAATAAAACTTTGGAATATAAATAAATTCTATATAAAAATATATTTATAATTTTTCATAATAAGTTGTACAATAAAATAAACAAAATTATTATTGAAGACATTGAAAATCATTATATAAATATGCCATATATTTTTAATTACTTTGAATATAAAATTTGAAAATAAATATTTGTATTCAAAAAAGAAATTATTATCAAAATAAAATTTTTGTATTATTATTATTTTATTATTATAATTAAAAATTGACAACGTTAAAATATAACGGTTTACAATAACGGTATAAGCCGATAAAAATGGTGTAAATTATTCAAACATATATAATGATTTTTTGGAAAGTCTATGAGTTAAAACTCTAACTTACTATGATTCTTTATACGCTTATTGAATTTTAAACGATAAAATGTTATTTTACAATGCTATTTTACAAAGTCATGCAAATATCAAAACTACAATGTCGTAAAGAGTATTTAAAATTTTCAAAAAATAAATCTAAATTTATTTATAATATAGTATAATAAATTTAAAATATTGATCAAATCATAAATATTTGTATTGAACGAATAAATGAAAATCATGTATTGCAAAATATATTATAACAATTATCTCAAAATCTTATGAATATATATATATATATATATATATATATATATATATATATATAAAATACAAACTTTACATTGATATATAAACTATTTATATTCGAATTTATGCATAGTTCTGCTTTATTTTAATTAGAAATAAAAATTTTGTTTCGATTTGTATTAAGAAGGGTTTTTTAAATAACTGAATCTATACTAATTAAATAAAGAAAAATTTAAATAATAAATAGTTTTAATCTACCATTAGAATAATAAACATATATATGATTTGGATGCATACCTTTATATATATTTACGTATATTTACAAATACGTATGTGTGCGTATATTTGTGTATAAATATATTTTTAATAAAAATAAAAAATATTTAAATGAAGCATTTAATTCAAAATGCAAACAATTTTTCTATTCTCATATTGCTTTTAAAAAATGAAATTTAAAAAAATATAAATTATGTGTAATTAAATATTTATATCGTATTTATATTGTGTTTATATCGTGTTAATCTATGTGAGAGAAATATATGTAATGTGCATTAGTTTATATCTAAAATTAAAATATTGAATTAGAAGAAACCTCATTTCTATATCAATATAAAGTTGTTTAGGTTTTATATAGTTAAACAGTGCTTTTATTGATGTATATGTACAATAACGTTTATCTGTATTAGAAATTACTTTATAAATTTTAATAATATATTTATTTACATCCAATAGATTTTCTTTTCAATGAAACAGATTTTCTAGTCAAATATATGTCCATATCGAAATATAGCGATTATGCCATTTCTCACATTACCTAATTAAGGAAGTAATTATAACTATTTCCAATATTCACCGAGTAGCTACAAATAGAAGATTTATTACGAATAAAATAGCTATTCAGGACAGAAAACATATTGCATTACAAACATTTAAAAAATTGTAATGTAAATTGATGTTAGAAGAAATTAAGATACAAATTATTTTATAATTACCTAGGAATATTTTTATTAAATAAATTGTGATAAAAAGTATGATGTAATCGCAGCAAACTGTGTCGATGGATGCTACAAAAATGAGAAAATTGTAATTTATATGCCAGGAAAATTTTAACACTGAGTTTGTAAATCACTATTTTATAATTGTTAGCAAACGTATACAAAAGGTTTTAAGGGTAATATTTTCTATGGATTATTGCTTGTGAAATTGATTTATCTAAAAGTAGTGCATAAAGAAAATGACGAAAAAATAAAAATTAATAAGTTGTAAATGTATTTTTAGAAATTCTATTTTATTTAAAATTACATGGTTACCGTACTCGTTAAAAATTATCTCTTCGATTTCGAACGATTTAATCAATTTGAATCGATTTAACTATTATATTTTACATCTTCACATAATTATATATGCAGTTCAAAACTCCAATCTCAATTTCCTTACTTTATAAATGATACTGCTTTATAATAGTAGCATAAAGTCTGTATTTTATAGTTTATATGATTAAGAAGTATCAACATATATATTAAGCGCTAATACAATATGATTGATAAAAATCGGAATCAATTGCAAGCGTAGTTTTTTCAATTAAATTCCCGGAATTTTCAGTTCTTTTCCATCGGCACTTCAATTACTCGCTAAATGAATTAAGTATACATTTTCTTGCTGATCTTTTTCGTCCCATTAGCGCGCACGAGATCTAAAGGACGCGAATAAGCCGCGCTCCGTCAAAGACACGGAGACAGGCAGGAATTGCCAAACGCGCCGTGAGCGAGTTGACGCGTTAGTGCGTGAAAATCAGTGCGATACGTATAGCATGTCGATTGTCCGGGCATTCGTTCCCTTTGCTACTGCACCTGCAGCACTTGGCGGTCCATGGTGGGAGTAAGGGTGGTGGGGGCCAAGCCGCACCAACAGTTTTCACGGCGGCGGGCCTGCGAATACGCCTTATTGTTTCCTGAGCTATATAAGGTGATAGCAAACGCCGTAACACCGTAGAACGCGACTTGAACTAACCAGTGAACATGAGGCTCCTCGTGAGTAAACCTCCGTACATACTTTTTATCTATAGACATACACACTCGTGCAATTGGGAAGCGCGCTTTTACGATCTTCCACTCGCAAGCGATTTCCTAGTCTTTCCGATTTCTTTTATTTTACATTGCCAGTTAGGTTCAATTATTCGTTTGATATATCTCGAACATTTTTTTAATCAATATACTTAACAGAATTGCTCATATAAAAAAAGTTATATGTTTAATAATAAAAAATGCGGGGCTTTATTCAAACTTATGTTTACGACTGCGAAAACGTAAATTCTAAGATTTTCAACCTCAAATTCTTTAAACAACTTGAATATTTAAAATATATTTTGATTTAATCTTCCCTTTACTATTAAATGAAATATTTAATTATTATACAGTAATGCTGTAAATAGAACGAAGTTATATAATGAGAAATTTAACGAAAACTGATCAATTTAAAAAAACGTTATTATAATATTTAAAATTTACTATAAACTGCATTAAAAAATATATAATAATAATAACAATAATAATAGTAGTAGTAATAATAATAACAATAATAAAAGAACAATATTAGAATAATAAATATAAATATTTATTTTAGAATAGATTTAGTTATTAAAATTCTTTTAATAATAAATTTTTATTTATCAGTTGTATTTGTAATCTTAAAAAAAATTTTTTTATTGCATGATTTATTATAGAGCTACTTTATAATAATAGCAAGCATTTCAAATTATTATAAATGTATTATGAATCAATCATGTTTCTTTACTTGTAGATAAATATAATTACACAAATATTATAGATCATATTGTTTGTATTGTATAAAGTCTTCTCAAAGTAATCGAACTTATTATGGTATTTAAAAAAAACTCGTGACGAAAGTTTATACGCTGTGAAATTGTTTGTGCTTAAAAGGCGTAACTCTGAGATGGCAAAGTCATGTTATATATTATAGCTATACTTATGAACGTGAAGTCATGAAGTGAGATAATTCAATTCAGTGGCAAAATGAAAAATTAACTTTTTATATACAGATTTAATCTTCGTATACTAAGAAGGCAGGGCATTAGCTTTTTCTTGCGGTCTTTAACGCCCCTTGATATTTTACATTTTATGAATTATTTTACAATAAGTCATATTTTATACTTTGTATATTGATATTCTATAATAAAGTTTCACGAATATAAATTATGCCAATTGATATTAAATACATATTAAAGTAAATGGTAATTTTATAAATTTACTAAATATTATTTTTATGGCAAGATATATATATATATATATATATATATATATATATTTGATTTATGGTTATTTATGATATATGTTTAAATATTTTATAATTATAGAAATTTTATTTTATAATTCTAGATATTATTATTATAAAAATCATTTTCACTATTAATAGAGCTCAAAATATAATTTCATATATCATTTTTCAACATTATTAATAGAAAAAATTAGATAATTAAATACACAATATTCTACAAATTTTAAAGATTTCTAAAAATAGCTCGGTCCAATATTATTTGTCTATCATATAATTTTTAAATGTAAATTAATAAATAAATAAAATTTTTCTATAGCCCAAATAATAAATAATTCAACTATATAAAAATAGATGTAAATATTAAACTTGTAATATAATTATAAATCATCGATTATTATAATATTGCAATAATTAAATTAATACATCATTTATACGAAATTATTTCATTTGCAAATTTGAAATGTTATATTTTATCAATCCATAGAAAATAATAATCTTTACATATTAAGTTATAAAATGTTAAATAAGATTAAAAATAATGGTTTACGTATATCGACCGATTATTTCAAATAAATATATACATTTTATAAAATCAGACTATATATATATTAGTTCCTAAATTTATTTAGCATTATTTCAGATATGAGAAGATTACAAAATTATAATACTTTAAAATTATAAAATTATAAAATTACATTTACATTATACAAATTACATTTACATTATAATTTTACATTATTTCACATATGAGAAGATTACAAAATTATAATTATTTTAAAAGTTTTCGTACATAATTTCTGAATATTAAAATTTTGCTAACTATCAAATAAAAACTTATGTAAATAAAAAACAAAAAAAAGAAAATGTTTAAATGTAATATAATTTGTTATTAATGAAAAAAAATTGAACACTAAATACTCTTATTTTTGTGGAATATTACATGAATCATCATAATCGTTAGATGGTTACTTTTTTTTATAATATATATAGCGCATTATTTTAATGTAATAATAGATATTGCATTATCACAGAGATACGGTGAAATGAAATTTCATTTATCCCGGTTATTATCACATTATAGGTTCTGTATAATTATAATATTATGATATTTAAAAATATTATAATTATTTTTATCTAATATTTTAATTATGATTAAATTTTACTTCATAATGCATTAAGACTTTTGATAATAATCAACAGTTCGATAATAAGAACATTCCGAATAAGTGCATCAGTCTAAGCTGATACTCTCGTTTCAGATCGTCTTCTCCAGCCTTGCGGTGGCAGTACTCGCCAAACCCGGTTACCACCACGCACCGGATGTACATTCCTTCCAACCCTACCACGGACCCCTAGCTCCCCTGGCCCATGACGGTCGTGTGGTCGACACCCCCGAAGTGGCGCATGCAAAGGCCGCGCACTTCCACGCCTACAATGAGGAGCTCTCGAAGACGGCCTACCACAGCCCGGCTCTCCCAGAACATCCCGAGATCTCCCACCATCAACCGGCACCTCACGGCCTTGCCTACAGCCACCCCGAGCCAGAACATCACGCCTACCATGGACCACCGGCACCCCTCGCTCACGATGGTCGCGTCGTCGATACTGCCGAAGTCGCTCACGCCAAGGCTGCCCACTTCCACGCCTACGCCGAAGAACTCTCCAAGGTCAGCCATCTTCCCCATCAAGGCGCCGAACCCACATACCATCATTACTAAGCGATCAGCTGGCTTTAACTAAGGAACTTATTTATCGTACACCCAAGCATATACATACATAATCACACCAATAATTTTACCCGCACAAAAGGTATTATATATCTAAATATATATATATATATATATATATATATATATATATATATATGTGTGTATATATGTTTATGTATATACCTATATATGCATGTATATGCATACATTTATGCATACATCAGCATACATATATTTCGCGAGTATTAATTGAATGCGCTGCATTGCATGTTTTAATCCGCGATCTCTAACTCGTTGACTATCCTCCGGTAAAATACGCAATTACACTCACCTACTCTTTATATTTCTCATTCTGATATTCACTATAAACTGCTACCGTTTTATTTTAATGTCTGCGCCACCCAACAATTATAACCATATTTGCTACTTTACATCAATTGTTATTAGGATCTTTTGTAACTTTGATGCTAATTTCCATAATTTTCTAAACATCAAGAAGAAGTAAATGATATATCTCAGTAGTAATATTGAGATATAACATATATTAATATACAGCTTATATAACATAATATTCTGTTATTCCAAATGAAAAACTACTTATTCTTGCCTTAGATCTCCATTTATTTTTTCCAATACTTTCGTAGTTCTTAACAACTTCATGTACTTCGTTATATACTGTATAATCTATAAGTCTCTATACTATATAATGAAAAAGATAATGAACAGCAATTGAAATAATCTATTACAACGACGAAATTGCCTACGATATGTATGAAATAAGAATGATCTGTGAATTATAATTGCTCACTGTAATATAAACAATGCATTAATTTTATGTTGCAGTAAGTACATTATGTTAAACATAAAATAAGTAGAAAGTATATGAGAAATAGTGGAAAAGTGTAAACATCTATACTTATATAAAATATATCGCTTTGTATACAGAATAGATTATTGTTTATATTATGGATTAACAGAATTGCGATACTCGGTGCTATAATACTACACGTTTAACAGCTATTATAATAGGTAACAAAACAATATTGTAAAAGTTACAAGGCGAGTGCAATTACATGTTTTACTGCGACTGCATATTGTCAAATAGTATTTTTATTCATTATTGCACATATATAACTGATTGCTCACGCAAGTTATATCGTATTTCATTAATGTAGAAACATCTAGTTGTTACATGTTTCAGTAAGACAAAGAATGATATTTTATTTTCTGTTGCATCAAATAAAACTAAATGATCTTCAGAAAGTAATTTTTCTCATTTTTGCTTGCAACAAATCCATCATATAATATTATAAAGCAGCATAAATCTCATCATTCTCGCATTTCGTAAATAATGTACTCAAATTGTATTACTGATATATATTTTACGAGAAAGCAAATATATTTTTGATAATAAAAATCAATTACTTTTGTTATTTTATTTATTGGCTTCTTTATTAACATGATATATATTTCAGCTATAATAATCGAATAAATAATTGATGCGAAATATGGTAATAAATCATAAAATTAATAATTATTGTTATTCAAAAACTTTTACTTTTGATATAATTTTGCCTCTCATTATGAGAAGAAACAATAATTTGTATTTAATGGTAATAACTAAAAATAATAAAAATTATTTAAAACTTCTATAACATATAATATATAAAGAAAATTATAACAAAAAATATTTAAAAAAATTTTATTTTACTATTTTTTAACTGAAAATTTATTCTTATATTGTAAGGTTTTGTAAGGTAAAATTTAATTAAACTTGTTTTCGCTAATTCAACGTATTACAAGCAAGACATTACTTAATTAATGCTATATATTAAGAAAACATGCGATTCCTGAAATTTAACATAATTATTATAATATTGAATCAACTTTCAATTTAGAAACTACATTATTAAAACATTACATTTAATCCACAAAACATTAATAATTATTGGCTTCACCGAAAGTAAATGGACGAATATTTAATAAGAATGGAATTATACACAAAAATTGCACAATGTATGAACAAAAAATTTATTTTAAAGACTAAAATAACTTTTAAGAACTAAAATAAGATAACATAAAATTTCACCACAAATATAATATTTAATAGATAATTTTAATTAAACTATTTTAAAATATGTAATTCCTATAAGATACAACAAAAATACCTTTTATAGTTCAACCAGTAATTAATAAATTATAACGATAAATTATAAATTTGAAGAGTTCAAGAGACTCATTAACATCAAATAAGAAAAGGAAACTTTCATACATTAAAAACTCTAGAAATTTATAGATTTACATCAATTTTTTGTGCATGACTATGATAGTTCATTATAAAATAATAATGTTTACAAAATAATATTTTTAATTTCTTTTCAAAATCTAAATTGTGAGATTAAATTTTTTTGTATATTTCAAATTATTATTTTGGTTTATTATAAATATTAATTATAAATATTTTTAAATCATTCCTCAAAATACTAATGGCTTGTCATTTAATACAAATATATAATACTTAATGATAGATATATTTAAAACAGCTTATTCAAACATATAAATAAGTACTATGAAATACACATCGTAATATTATGTTTTAACTATAAACTATATATGGTTAATATGATATATTATTTAATATAAAAAATCTTAATTATTTATTGAATTCGATTCGATTGAATTTAGATCTTACTACTTGATTAATTTCTAATTTATAGTAGAAAAACGGGCAAATTCACAATGAAATAATTAAAATACGAATGAGCATAATGAAGTTAATATATTGATTTGACGATTAATTTTATTTTATCACTTTGTTAATGGTACTAATTTATTTTAATATTATTATTCTTTATTAAATAAAATTTGTACAATTGTTGCATTAATATCATATAATGAATATTCAGATGTAATATTTTTGAATTTTATAGAAATATATTCGATGATTGATTTTGATTGAGTTTCAGAATTCCTCAAATTGACTTTATTATTGTAGTGCAAGATCCTTATCTGCATCGTAGCAAAAAAGTAATTGTGTAAAAGCTAATGGTAATATCTACGATTAATTATCAATGTATTTTACAAATAGCATTAATAATTATATATCTTGAAAAACGATCATATTTATATCGATATATAAAAAATAAAATAAAACACAGAAAATATTCAGTGTTAACATAAAATAAGGTGTCAAAAGAAATTAATGAAAAACAATTGTAAAAATACAGATGTACGTGCAAGGGTATATATAAACGAGTGGGTGACTGTATCTATATCTATGCTATTATGCATTAAATGTTTGCGAATACGCCTTTGTGCGTTTGAATATAATACAATATTATTGATAATAACAAATATTGTATAACTGGTGTCACGCAATACTATGTATATATCTTTAGCAAACTTTCCAAACAGTCTAACAAGCCGCTTTGAGTGGTATAAATGCCGTTCTATATCAATTTTAATAATGAAAAATCAACATCAAAGTCATACAATCCGTTATAAAAATGAAGGATTAAGTATATATACAATAAATATATCATAAGTATGAAGTAGAAGAAATTATAAGAAAGAAAAGATTGATAGACATGTAAAATATACTATTTGTTAATAAAGATTAGTCATTTAAAATTAGTATCGATAAAACAACACAAATTAAATTATATATTTATTAGTAATGTAGAATTGTAACAAATGAATATATAAATAAATGCATTACATTATAAATACTCTAATATAATTCAATTATTAATATATAATTAAGGTACACTAAAATATAATTATTCACTATAAGCAAAACTGTGTAAATAAATAAATAATTCATTTTTTACGTATACTACTAATTTATCAAATGGATTTTTCATATTTTTATAAATTACTATTTCATTATTAACGTTCATTTTTAATTTGATTAAAACCATAAATTAAATTATGAAATAAAAAATATAATATTACAAATTTTTATACAAAATGTAAATAAACATGACAATGAATAAGGTAAATGTTTTTAAATAAATTAATTAGTAAGAAATTATATACAACTAAATTAATCTACAGATAATTTTTAGCGATTAAAATTCAATTTCAATAAGATACAATACAAACTAAATTTTTATAAAATATTTTTTGTCAGAAAATGTTATCTATTAAAAATTAAATGTATCATTATAAACCCTTATCAGAAATATCGATTAATTAAGAAATTTAATAACTGAAATAATCTGGCCATTAAAAAATTTAAAAAAACTTAATTATGGTTTCGTACGCATACTTAAAAGACATTTAAAGTCTTATGTAGTAGATCGTTTTTGTTATACAAAGTACAGTACAGTTGTGATTGCATTTATACACATTTATACTAACTCATCTAGCCGTGAAAGCACATCATTTAAAAGAAAACGCAATTTTAATAGAATATGTTTAAAAAATAAATTATTTTTACCTTTACTACTTTAAATAAATTCTGAATGCAGTATGTAATTAATTCAAGGTACAGTACATAGATATCTACTGTATTAATGTAAAGATATAAATGGTCATACATAATATATTAAATTGCTGGTAACCAAAATTTTAATATCATCTTCAACTAAATATTCGTATATATGTTTTTCTTTACAGATGTGCGCACGTAAGTACATGCACACGTGCTTTAAAAATAATTTAAAATGTTATCATAATGTATATATTTATATATTTATGTAGCTTTATCTAATATTCTTTTACCTAATGTATAAAAAAACGTTAGAATAATATAAGTATAACATATAGCTATATATCCCATAGAGTGATGTACTTTAAAAGAAATTTTTCAAATAAAAATTGAAATTAAATGCAAGAGGTTTCGGAAGTAATATTCGAAATTTAATGAATTAGATATAATAGGCTTAAACTATTTATTTATACAGTCTATGTATAAAAACATTAGCATTTTAAAAACAATATAATAAAACATATATTAGACTAATCAAGTGCAGACTAATCTTTCTTAATGCAAGTTTACAAATTTCTATGATCATGATAAATGAAACAATTTAAATAATCTTAAATAACACCTTCTTGTTTTAAACGATTACTAAATTGCATAAGATCAGCTAGAATAATTGAAAAGACTAAAAAAAAAGGAAAGCAGACATTTACCAAACATCCTACGACAAGTGCCAATTACTCTCTAAACAATTGACATTATTCTGATATAATTGAAGAGACTCGAAAGATGAACAAAGAAATTTTCAAAATGTTGTTGAAAAATGAAAATATCACGATATATTCAACTTAACAAGAAGGACCTAAAGAGGAAAGGTAAAACAACTACTCGTAACCTGGTCGACGAACCAGGACAGAACACGCAACCCGATGTGATTACGAAAGAATTCCAGACTGCGCCCCGATCGTTCCTGATAGTTCTTATCTCTAGCTAAAGCAACGACGACACATTTTTCTAATGAAAATTCATTAGTTGCCGTCTAGCTCGATCAGCAAGTTATCGCCTCATAAAGCATGTAACCTAGTTACAATTGTCGGTTCAATCAACTTACAAATCCTTCAATTATCAGTTAGATTATGAAAATGAATGATGGATTTCATAATCAATTAAATATCATCTCCAACAGCATCTGCAGTTTTTGCTCATCATAATTTTTCATGTATAACGAGTATAATATATTTCGTTATTGTGAATACTTGTATTTTTAAGTCGTTTGATTATATTTCTAAAAAGTAAATATGAAAATTGAGATTTTTCATTATGTTATGTAAAACGATAATTCTTAATTAATTTAATTTTTACGAGATAAAATATGGTTTATTATGCCAAACATCTGTCATTATTAATAAAAAAAATGTAAAAATAATAGTTTGTAATAAATTTTACAAATGCCATAAAAAAATTTCATTTATCTTCTAAATTTGAGATTAATAAATTATAGGGTATTGTATCTTTCCTTGTATTTTCATAACGTTAATTAATTTAATTGCAATTTTCATTAGAATAATTTTTGTATTTGTCAAAATAATTAATACATAAACTGCGAGCTAATTTTTAATTCTCTTTATATATAAATATGTGATTTATATACAACTATTTTAAAATACAAATCTACAAACACGTAATGTTGCACTATATATGCTAATTTTTGATAGCTAGATTTATGCATGAAAGTAGTTGAAATAAACATAAGATTGAGTACTCAACAAAAAGATTTATATACGTCTACATAGAAAAAATTGAGAATAGTATAGAAATAGATAGTAACAATACAAATAAATATTAAAACTAATGTTATAAACCATAAATACTAGGTTTCACTTAATTAAGAAAAAAATATATAATTATATATAAATGTCAAGATTGTATGTGATAGATTCATCATACAATATTTTAAAAATGTACATAACAATTGAAGGTATTAATCAATTTATAATGAGTCGTTAGCTTAATTTCTTACATAATTTATATAAAATAAAACTTATAAAAACGTAATATTATTTAATTGGAATATACTAATAGTAATATATTTAATTGAATAATAATGCAATAGTAATACATAATTAATAATAATGAAAAAAGTATTAATTGTATTAAAAATTTAAAAAACGAATATTTTATCTTTTTCTCAACTAGAGTAATCAGAATATTGTATTCATTAGAAAATAATTGGGGAACAGATGTAAAAAATAACATAATAGTTTACTAAATTTTATTTGTATGTGTATATAGCCCGCAATTTCTATAAAATAATATATACAATGTATACATATATATACATATATATTTGTACATATTATATTACATATATAATGTAGCCTATTATATTATTTTTCTATATCTGATTCGTCTATTATTATTACCAATACGTAATATTTCCAAACAGGAAATTATTTCCTATTGCAATTGTAAAACATTATTTACTCGTTTATAAAACAATAATATACTCCTATTGTCTATGAATATATTCGATTCATTAGAAATTTACTTATTTATAACAAAATTTAAATATTAGCAATTTTCTGTAATAATTGTCAAAGTAACATATATTATAATTATATACATGTAATTTATTATATGATTATTAAATAATAAAATTACATAAAGATACAAATGATCTATAAAATTAATAAGACTCCATAATATATAAAGAGAATAAAATTATTTTCTAGGAAATAAGGAAATTTGTATTATCTTACCTTGGAAGCAATAAATACTTTCGAAAGGTTTCAATGAACTATTAAATATGTAAATAATTTTGGCAGTATAAAATAGTAAATTTATGTATAATTACTCTATAAAGTGTGAATAAAGTTAATAATAAATAAATTCTTAGTATACGCAAATAATAATAAGAAAATTTAAAAAATCATAAAATTATGAAAATATAACACGTCTGCTTATGTATCAATATATAATATTGAATATTTACTACAAATAAAATTATATTTATAAATTATTTAATGTAAAATTTATTAAAATATCAATTGAAAATTATTCTAATAATATTAATTTTAAGAAATTGCAATGTGAAATATAACATGTTTTTATAATATTTTTATTAAAACTATTTTAATAATTTCAAACCTGTTTAAAATTCTATATAAATATTTATTAAAGTTTATTATTTATACTAAATGTTAAATTTCTTAATATTACCGTTTTTCGTTCCTCAAATTTAATTTTTCATTACGTCATTAACATAAGTCATTATTTTATTTTTTTTTTAGTTCATTATTATAATAATTATATAGTTCTTATTTATAACATTTTTATTCTGATAAAATATTGAAAATTTTACAAGTTAAATTACAATTATCACAATTTAATATATCATGATGGTATGTATGTATACTAGTTAAGACACTGTGATATCTGATAGAGAAAAAGCAAGGAGATTTAAGAACTTGAAAGTTAGATGTAATGTTACGAAGTGTAGAAACTTGAAAGTATAATATAAAGGAAATGCTATTGACACATTATAAGTATTTAGCTAACATATTACTTTAATTTATAAACTGTTTTTCATTACTTAAAACGTATATTTAAATTGTGGATTATCTACTTTACACCACAATTATGTTTCAAATTGATTTGATATTACTTGATTAAATTACATTTTGTAATTTAAATATAGATTTTTCGAAGCATTTAAAAAAAAAATCATTGATAAAAAGCTTTTTATACATTTTATTGTACAGCATAATATAATTCAAATATTAAAAATGCCAAACTCCTAGTTATCCTTTTATTAATACGAAATATACTGTAGGTAATATGTCGCATATAATTTATTACAAAAAATATTACGATTAATATTTTGTGAATCGTGGTAACATACATCAATGCTAATAATATCGATTCATAATGGAATAAAAGGTTAAAACATTCGATGAAATTATTGTAATAATGTAAGTTAAACTAATATACTTTCTATGAAACGAAACTTTTTTGTATACTATATGACGGCATTATTATGATAAAATATTACATTATATATTATAAATTATTATATATTATGTAATGTCAGATAAAATAATAAGTATGAAACTTGATAATAATTAAGTAACATATTATTAATAAATTAAATTTATAAATAAATTTCACAATTATTTGTTACTACGCACATTAATGTTATCTACATTAGTTTGCTAAGAAATTTTTTCACAGAATATACCATACAATAAAATAAATATATAAGAAAAAATATATAGTACATAAAAATCGTAAAGTTTTTACGTAATCTGCTAAAAATATTTTTATGATTCCTAAAACATTTTTCAGACTATCTATTATAAATACATATAGATTTTACATATTTGCTACATAATTCCAAATAAATATAAATAGATGATTATTATATACGAAATAATTAGTGCTG